>NW_014577507.1:0-22218 GCF_000485595.1 Priapulus caudatus
CCTCTTTGATAATTTCGAGGGGAGGCTACCTCGCCTACGTCCAGTAAGCGAGTCTAGGAAGTTCGCGCTACGCCGTACTTCGCGGTAATCGGAAGTCATACTCCCTAAGCCCTAACAGTGATAGGAACACCTACAAGTACCCAGTATGCAGATAGTTATACCAGGGTACGCTTCCGGTTAAAACCCCCGCCTCGTAAGTCCAGAGTTACGTTTTTTTTTTTTTTGCTGGCAGTAGTGGTACGCTGGGGGACATAGACCTGTGGCATTACTTATGATGTTCATAGTTCGCTCGTTGTATCGCCCCTTAATGCTTTAGTTTCGCACGTTGGTCATAACAATAATGATTGTATTAATTTTATAGCACGCATTGTATCATTCTTGCAAACATATCCGGACTACGTAACGTTGGGAGAGACAGCTAGAGTATATTATATAAAAAAATTATAAATACAATCCAGTAGTTGTAACGCATGCAGTGGCATGCACGTTAAGGCTGGTTTACACTACCGACTTTATCAGTTTATGCTGTCAAATTGGTGAATTGGTCCGAGTAGTGTAAACTCATACATGTGAGTGTAATTATACGTTGGTGAGGGAGTTTGGATTGAACACGGTCTGGGAAGTACCATTGCAGTCAGTGTAGTTGAACATTCACGAGGCGGTTCCGGACGTTACGCAGGTAGGGTTGGTGGCTGTGAATGCTACAGTCGCAGGCTGACTACGCTATCAACTTAGTAGTATCACTAGCGAAAAGAGTACTTGCGGAATTTAAGAACGCTGCTGATTTTGTGGCGGGCTAAATAGCCTGTCCTGGCCGGCCAGATAGGAAGCAAATGCTGCAAGCTTACAACAGGGGCGTAGCGCAGGGTGATTCCAGGCATTTCCGGAATCCGCGGCCTGGTCTGTGTCAAAATGAGCAGCATACTGATACAGTATACAAAAGCATGAAAGCGAAATTGTGAAAGGGTTTTTATTAGTAATATATAGTAGGTTTGTAATCCCCCTGCTTGGAAACGGCTGGCCTAGCCGCCTGTTAAACTAACCCCAGGTTGCAGCTAGTAGCTGTAGCATAGTGTAGCGGGTGGGGGCGGCGCGGCGGGCGGAGCGGAGGACGGACGGACGGACGGACGGATGGATGAATGGGCGTACTGCGTCGTGACAGAGGTGTATCGATGGATAACAGTCGTGCGCGCACGGCTCCGTGCTTGCATGACGGCGGGTGTCAGCGTATGTCGCGTAGCATGTTGCATCAGATGTCACGTATGCGGCATCACGTGTGGAAGGCAGAGGAAGAAGGTTAAAGAAGTGGTTTGTTGCGCCACAGTGCGGGAGAGCTCGGGACGGAGCCGGCAGTCGGGCTTGCAGTGTGGCATCGACGTGCGAGCGTTAGCAGTCAATGAAGCTGGGCGTTGCGGCCTACTCTGCTTTTTGTTGCTTCGCCTTTGGTTTTTTCTCCGCTTGGTTATTCTCTACCCTTTCTCCTTTCACGGCCTGTGATGTAGCGTCAAACCTATCGGGTTACAGTTTTGTGGCGTGACGCAGAGAACGCGTGCACTATTACGCGTTAGCATTTTGGTGGGGCAGTGTCAGCCTTGTGTCACGCTAGACGCTACAATATTTAATATTCAGGAGTAAGATAATATAGGTCTATATATATATACTATCAAGGAGGCTTAAGTAATACTAGGTTATTTATAGGTTATTATTAGCTCTTATATATGATATATATATATATAATAGGATATTATATATATATTATATATATATATATATATATAGGATAATATAGGTAAGATAATAGATCGTATATTATCTTTACTCCTTTGATAATATGTATTATATAGATAATAAGACATGTAGTTGTGGGACTGTCTATGTATACACTGCTGATAACTGATAGGTATATTTTATATTATTAATGCTGCTGTTGGGGGCATATGAGAGGCATAGTGCCCCCAAAGCAGGCATTAATGTTTTTAGTGCATCAACATGGACTATGGCAATTCTACTTTTTCATGGGCTTATAGTACTCTTCTTTTATAATCCCTAATTTGGCCCGGTGCATTCCGATGTACCAATAAACGTTGACACAAACCACAATCGCCGTTGCTGAAATTAGTCTTGCGTGGCGCCCGAACGCAGGGATTGGGATGTAAACACAATGGCGTTTATATAATTAACATATCGTCGCGGCAAGCATAGTGGCCGCTCAGCGGGCACTATCGGGCTTCATAGTTGCCTGCACGTTATCGCAATGAGATTGCGCATGCGATTTATCAGGCGTCATGCACTTAATGCCGAGTTATAGTACCTGTTTTGTGTTTCTTGTAAGTAAACATGTTTGGCTCTTGATCATGACGACCGGTAGGAAGCCGAAGGGCTGATAGTAGTCGGGATAAGCTGGAGCAATATCTATATCCTTTTACTCCTACTTGTAAATATTGGCTCGAGTGGTAACAGGGACAGGTCCGTCCTTGCATGTCAACGGAGTGTACATGGCAAAGGCCGTGTGGCGAGGCACGTGGTTCAGTTCGCACGTTGGCCTTTGAGATATTGTGTAAATAGCAGTAAGTTAATGTATATATATTATATATGTTATATATATATATATATATTAATATATATATAGTATATATTATGTGTTTATTTATTTATACTATCAGGAGTAAATATTATTTAATCCTACTACTGATAACCTTGTATAGATATATATATATTATGTTGATTGTTGTACTAAAAATTTCACTGCTCACGTATTTTGAACATAAATTCCAAGACTACTACCGTCAATCGTACCACGATCTCTTCCTTTTCCTCTTGCCTTCTCTCTTTATCTCTCTCGCTCTGCTGCCGCTGCTTCCTGCGCTCTCCCGCCCACGTCGCTTTCTTGTCTGCTTTGTCACGCTCTCTTTCTTTCGATCTTTTTCTGTCTCTCTTTCTCCCTTCTTCCCCTCCCTCCATTTTTTATTTTCCATTATCCTCTAATAGTCTCTCCCTCATGGTCTTTTTTGCAGCTCTCCCCTCTCTCTCTCCCTCCTCATGCCGCTGTTCCTTCGCTTCTGTTGGTTCTCGATTTCAGGCCCTGCTCTGCCGCTTGCCGCTCTGCTGCTCTCGCGCTCCTGATCGCTGCCTGTTTTTCTCGATCCGGCTCTCTCCTTCATCTCTTTCTCTTCCCCGTTCGCATGCTCTCGCTCGCGCTCGCCTGTCTTTTGCATCCGGCCCTCTCTCGCCTTCACCTCTTGCTCTCTCTGCTCTCTCTGCTCTCTCTCCCTCATCCCTCCCTTCTCGTCCCTGTCTCTCATCCGGGTGCCTCTTGCCTCCCTTTTTTTTTTTTTTTCGCGCCTCTCCACGTTCTCCTTGCGCACCCTTCTTCCTCCTCCCTGTCTCTTCATCCGGCGCTCTCTCGCCTTGCTTCTGCTCTCCTCTCTTCGTCACCCTGCTCTCTCCATCTTCTACTTTTGCCTCCCCTCTTCTCTTCCTCGCCTGCCTTCCCTCTCTCACTCCCTCTCTCTCTTCTCTTCTGCTCTTCCGCTGCCTCCCTTTCTCCCTCGCTCCTCTCCTCTCCTCCCTCTCATCCTGTCTCTCATTTCGGGCCTGCTTTCCTTCCTTTTTTTTCCTCTCTCGTCTCTGCTTCTCTCTGCTTCTCTCTTCTCGCCTTTCTTGCTCTCTCTTCTTCTCCTCATCCCTCCCTCTCCCTGTCTCTCATCGCGGCCTTCTCCTTCTTCGCTCTCTCTCTCTCTCCCTTCTTCTTCTCTCTCTCCATCTCCCGCTTCTTTTTCCTGCTCTCTTCCTTTCATCCTTTTCTCCTCCCTGTCTCTCACGTCCGGGCCCTCTCTCCCTTCGCTTGCTCTCTCCTCCATTCCCTTCCTGCCTCCTGTCTCTGCATCCGGCCTTCTCTGCAGGCCCTTCCTTCTCTCTCTCTCTCTCCGCTCGCCTTCATCTCGTCCTGTCTTCTCTCTCCTCCATCCCCCTTAACCTTCCCTCTCTGTTCATCATCGGCCCTCTTTCCGCTTCTCTTCTCTCTCTCTGCTCATTGTTGCTCTCTCTCTTTCCTCTCCTTCCCTTATGCTCTCTCTCTCCCTCCCTCCATCCCTCCCTCCTTCAGCCTGTCCTCTCATCCGGCCTCTTCTCCCTTCCTGTCTCTCTCCCTCTCTCTCTCCATCTCCCCTTTCCTCCCTCTCTTTTTTTCGCCTCCCTTTCTTCCTCCCTCCATCCCTCCCTCCCTCCCTGTCTCTCATCCGGCCCTCTCTCCCTTGCTCTCTCTCTCTTCTCCTGCCTTCTCTCTGCTCGTCCTTTTTTCTCCCCTCTCCTTCCATCTCTCTCTCCCTCACTCACTCCCTCTCTCTCTCTCCTATCTATCTATCTCTGTATAATAATAAAATCGTGTAAACTCAAGAGCGTATAAAGAAGGATGAGCGCTACAACGGTGAAATGCTGACCCTCTGCTTGCGTTTTTGGTGGCCAGTGAATTGCGGAATTGAAGCCGGACTTCGTCTTCCGGTTGTAGCGCGAATTTTCTGACTTGGGCGAAATATCTGAGATAAGGATGCCTTGCGCATGCCGTACCGCGTCTGCCGCATCGCACTTCGCATGGCGTCGGCGACCCGACTAATCCAGCTGGTCTTTGTGTGGGACATTATCTGACGCTGCGAAATGTATGATATAGGATGCGTATGCGCATGCGCTGGCTTAGCATATATGCTGCAATTATGGCAATTTCGCACTTTTCAGCTAAGACACCAGCTGGTGGAGGAAGGAGAGGGGGAGGACACGCTGGTGGAGAAGGAGAAAGGTGGGGGGAGGGGCAGCGAAGAAGGGGGGGAGAAGCTGGTAGAGAATGAGGAAGGGGGAAAGGGACGAAGCTGGTGAGAAGGAGGAGGGGAGAAGGGAGAGCTTGGTGGAGAAGGAGGAGGGGAGAAGGGAGAAAGAGGAGGGGAGAAGGGGGAGAATGAGGAAGGGGGAGAGGAGAAGCTGTTAGACGAAGGGAGGATAGGGGAGCAAGGGAGAAGTGGTGAGAAAGAGGAGGGAGAAGGCTGGATGGAGAAGGGAGGAGGGGGGAGAAGGGAGAAGCTGGTAGAAGAAGGAGGAGGGGGAGAAGCTTGGTGGGAATGAGAAAGGGGAGAAAGGAGGAGGGGGGAGAAACTGGTGGAGAGGAGGAACGGGAAAAGAGGAGGGGGAGAAGGCTGGTGGAAAAGAGAAGGGGAGAGGGGAGAAGGTGGTGGAGGTAGGAAGAGGAGATAGGGAGGAAGGTGGTGGAGAGGAGGAGGAGATAAGCTGGTGGAGAAGGAGGAGGGGAGAAGCTGGTGGAGAAGGAGGATGGGGACAAGCTGGTGGAGAATGAGGAAGGGGAGAAGGAAGAAACTAGTGGAGAAGGAGCGTGAGGTGGGCACAGGTGGGGGGTCATCACTATGGCAATCAATAACAGACGTCATTCATTCCATTTGTCAATCATTGACGGAAACACGTGAGGTTTCCCGAAGTTATCTCAAAGCGAGAGACAGTCGCAGTAAACAGGGATCTCGAGTCGGGTTTCGGTGAAAATACCAGATTTTCACCGCTGATTATCTCAGCATAGGGGCATCGTAGGGACATGCGGTTTGTTTTATATTAACAAGTTAGGACAGCTGATCAATAAAAGAATCGTCAAAATAAAACGGGGAAAGTTTATTAATTCGACTAATACTGCAACATGGTTTCAGCATTTCACCGTTGTACGCTCTCCTTTTTTATACGCTCTTGGTAAACTCTATATTACCTGTCATTCACATTACTGTCTCATTCACAAATTTTTTTTTTTGTAGAATTCATTTAAGATGGGCATTGTTCGCAAGATATTACCGCCGAAAGACGCGTCAGAGGATGCTATCAAACCTCTGTTTGAGCTCTCCGATTTCCAGAGGAGAAAGCTGTCGTATTATTTTTCATTGTTAGGTAACAATTATTATTGTTGTTGTTGTTGTTGTTGTTGTTGTTGTTGTTGTTGTTGTTGTTGTTGTTGTTGGTGTTGTTGGTGTTGTTGGTGTTGTTGGTGTTGTTGTTGTTGTTGTTGTTGTTGGTGTTGTTGTTATTATTATTATTATCATCAGCGTCCTCATCATCATCATTATTATTATTGTTGTTATTATTATCATTGGTGTTATTGTTACTATTATAAGTATTATTGTTATTAATTATAATATTATAATTTTATCAGTTTGTATGTAACAAATCGATCATCGGTTGAACAGTGGCTCGAACCAAGCGCTTGGTTATCAAAATCCATAATCGATTTCATCAAAAAAAAAAAAAAGTGATGAGAATCAGAGATGTCATCGCTACTATACAAGTTATCCTTTATTAACATACATGTATTATACACACAGTAGTAAACAGTGCAAAACAAACAGTAAACTGGGCTAAACAAGCACATACATGCACACACGTACATGCACACGACGTTACGCACACGCAGGCATTCAACACCCCGAGTAACCGATTGTAACCGATCATCGGTTACTTGGGTCCAACCGATGATCGATTACGAAATTACAACCGATTGACAAC
This sequence comes from Priapulus caudatus, assembly GCF_000485595.1. Lineage (NCBI taxonomy): Eukaryota > Metazoa > Priapulida > Priapulimorpha > Priapulimorphida > Priapulidae > Priapulus > Priapulus caudatus. The sequence goes on from NW_014577507.1 coordinate 6,544, forward strand.
ACTAAACATCACCCATTGTTGTTATGTAATTTTTAAAGTATAAGAGCTGTAGGAAATTATGAATCATACATCTTTATAGTCATTGCCTAAATTGCCTATAAAAGCAACCAGTGACCGCATCCAGCTATCGTTTCCTCGGAATCTGTAGCGGTGCAAGATATCGTTTCCTCGGATAATATTATCTTAATCCGACAAATTTTTTGTTCTCGCAACTTTTCAGATGTAAACGGGGACAATAAGTTGACTAGTGATGACATCACGAAGTTTACTGAGGTGCGTCTTCTGTGTGTTTAAACCTTTCGTGTTGTAAATGCATTCTTTTCATTAGTTTTATGTACTATTTAATAATGAAATAATTAATTAAGTCACTAATAATTCACAAATGTCTACATATTTGTCATCTCTCAGTTGAATGACCGTTTGGTCATCAAAATGGTTTGTGCTGCCATCTATTGGCTAGCTGGTTCACTTATGAAGTTTACTGACTTATACTTCATTGTTTAAACCGCATATTTCTAGCATTCCAATGATACCCCAGTCAGGTACGTGCGCACACAAGTGTGAAATCTGTAATTAAACTGACTTTTCACTAGTATTTTTTGTTTCCTCTTCTGTACAAGAACTTCCATAAAGTAGGCTGTTCTAGCATTCTGTTGCTTGTAGTACATGGAGGAAATCTCATGATTTCACAATATTTATTAAAAGAAAAATTTGGTGCACATGGGCATATCCTTTCCTGTCATGTTCTCGTGGGACATGACAGGCTGTGTTACCAAGGAAAAGGGTTGCATTCTTTTAAGAACCACTAGAGTAGTCTGTAGTATAGTAGTAGTAGTAGTAGTAGTAGAATGATGAGTGATTATTCTTGAGTTAGCATAATATTTTATTCGTATTCATTTGCATAACACTGGCAAATGCTTTTCTCGCGAAGTACGAAAGCATTCGCGTTGCCGCGCAACCTTAAATCCGTCGTCTTCGCAAACGTCTGAATTACGTTCCGGTCTGCGGGGGAAATTGAGTCGCTTCGTTAAAAAAATTTTTAGAAGATGCTCGTGCACTCGGACGTTTCGGAAGATGCGGAACTGTACGAAGTTGCACATGACGTCAACCGGAACTTTTACGAGAGCCTGTCCGAGAAAGCGGGTACTACAGGTACGTAATGAAGAGAAATATGTACGTGCGTGCGTGCGTGCGTTCGTGCGTGTGTATATGTTAACAGGGTTCTGCCCAGGATTTTTTAGTGCCGGGCGCATCCAGGATGCAAGCGCCGTAGGCGCGAAGCCAATCTAGGGGGGTTAGGGGGCACACCCCCGGAAAAATTTTGATTTCAAATGGATAGTCTGAAACTCAATTTCCTGCATTCTGAGCAATAAAAAGCCCATATATCAAACTTTTTTATTTATTTTGTTTATTTTTTTAGCTCATCTGACATAGTCAGATGCAGCTTGTAGAATCGCATGATCGTCCGTCCGTCCGTCCGTGCGAGCGTCCGTCCGTCCGTCCGTCCGTCAACAGTTGGGCACAAATCTTAACCGCTCGACGTACGGGCACGATATTCGGGACGTGGGGGGGTAATCCGAAAACGAGTTGGGATGTCGAAGCTGGGGGTCAAAGGTCAAAGGTCAAGAGGTGTAAAAGAAGGGGGAACATTCACTCCTTAACTTAAGGTATAGGGAGGAAATGCAGAATTGCGGCACAAATCTAAACGGCTCGACCTAGGCTCGTGATAGTCGGTGTATAGCATCATGGTAGGAAAAGCCATCACTGTGCTGTTATTGGAGGTCACAGGTCAATGGGCACAGGGCAGATTTTAGACATTTTCTGAGGACATGGTCTGACGGAGCGATTGAAAAACTTTTTTGTTTCAGCGGTGACCTAGCATTTTTATGGCATTATTGAAAGGACCATGAAATCTACTTTCTGCTAACATGCAAAGAGTAAGTGTCAGATAACCTTTTGACCCTCAAGAGGAGGGTTAAACATGGATTTGTTGACTGTCTGTTAGAAAGAATTTGACTGCCGGGTTTGCTAGTAGAATCTATACATGCCTGGATGTATGAGGCTACAATGTCACAGTGAAATTTCAAAAGCTAAATTTGGTTAAAGAAGGTTTATGCTCCTTAAATCGTATAATTTCTATGGCATTCTGTACTGTCAGTATGTTACATGTAACGTATGCCACTGCCAGTGGCTACTGCCAGTGCATGTGTTGGTGGTACTGTAGTTTTTGCCTGCGTTAATTGGTTACATGTGGCAGCTCTCTATTGCAGCCTGTAGGCTTGCGTAGGTAAATGGATGAGTGCTTATCTATTCTGTCTTGCAAATAGTTGTTGCTACTACGTATGATGGGAGCTTCCATCTTTAATCTGAAGACACTTAAACGTACGCGCCATTTCGTGGCAAATTTCATAACGATCCCAACGAACATTCCTGTGAGAAGGTTCCTGATACCATCCCTGTGCATTCCACTGTTTCGGCGTGTCTGTGAACACATTTGGGACTAACAGGGTTTACTAGAATCCCACCACTCCACCACAGAGTCACCGCAGTAGACGTTAGATGAGCGCTGTCGCTCCGCGGCACTTGTTTTATCAAAAATTAGTGCCGGACGGAGATATATAGTGCCGGGCGGCAACCGCGAGTGCCGGGCACACCCGCCCACCGCCACCCACCGTGGGCAGAACCCTGCGTTAATGTGTATATAATGGTGTACGTATGAGTGTCAAAATGATGTTAAAGTTTACCTTAATCGCTTTACTTGTACAGAATGTATACTGACATGTTTTTGTAATATTTTTCCTTCACGTTGTATAGCGTTGTTTTATACTGTATCACTCAAGAGTAGACATCTGTAAACATGTCATATGCTACTTCGTTAGTTGTAATAATTTAGTCTCAATCAATTGAAATCTAAAATAAAAAATTCGAATAAAATAAAAAATATAAATCTAAAATCAAATCTCATTTTAGTCTATTAATTTTAATCCCTCGAACAAAATCGAACACAATCTAAAATCTAAAATAGCAAAATTAAAATTAAAATCAATTTAAATCCAATTAAAATAAAAGGAAATAATCGATGTTGTATTTCAGACGTGAGTTGCGACCAATGGTTGGATATTTGGGCCGTCATGATGAGGAAGTGCATGTCGGTCGCGCACTTTCCCTACTGGGTGCAGTTGCACTGCAAAATCTTCTTCGAGATCATCGACGTTGACAGTAATGTAGTTTTACAATAACATAGGTGCAATCGTACAGTTTTCTGATCATCGCGCAGTTTTTATTCGTGCATAAGTACAGACATGTTACAATAACGTGTGGTGCAGTTAATGGTGCATTTTGCATGTACATTCATACAGTTAATGGTGCATTTTGCATGTACATTCATACAGTTAATGGTGCATTTTGGATGTACATTCATACGGTTAATGCATTTGTTAATATTGAAGAGTTGTAATTCGTGTGAGTAGGGACGTGTGTGTTCCACCGTGTATATCTTGGTTAAAATTTGCAAGGTTCCTGTATATGAAAATGATAAAAGCCGTAGTACTTATAACTACGGGGACCTATAGGCTTTTCTAAAATGGTACGAAGCTTTTTAGGATTTAACCTCCTGTATATGAAAATAATAAAATACGTATTACTTATAAATATGTATAACCTTAATTTTAAATTGGACGAAGCATATTTAACGGCCGATTAACGTTTCTCTAGGAAATGGTGAAATATCAAAGAATGAACTCCGGCACTACTATCGGAATTTCATCAAGATTGAAGACGAGTATGTGGAAGAACAAACCGAAAAAGGATTCACGGCAATGACAGCGGTATTAGAATTATATTTAGCTTGTTATTATTGTTTTCATGGAAATGTTTAAAACGATCATCTCAAGAGTAAATCGAGAAATTCATAAATAAAGAGCAATTCAGACTCAGCTGTCAGCCTAGATATATAGTAATCAGTAAAGCCCGGCTTTTACTCGAGTAAAATGATGCATGCGTCAAAATACTCACGTGTGCGCCGGATTTTCGTTGAGTTTTCTGACGCATGCATTAAGAAACTCGATATCAAACAAGTTTGATCATTTTTGACTCGTGCGTCAACGTGTGCGCGCTAGCTGCGTAAATTTACTCAACACTGGTACTCACAGTGCATGCGTGTAAATCATTTTAAAGATGACTGCGCCCAGTATTGGCTGCGCACAGTCACGTGATCTACATTAATTACCACTTATTCCTTGAGTAATTTTACTCCTGTGTGTGGCGGACGCTGAAATTGAAAATATTCAAGATTCACGCGCTAGGTTTGTTGACATATGTAAATTTACGTTTATTATGTATTTTTGTTGACGTATTTGAAATGAAGATCGGCGCACAGATTGGTGGAAAGAATGTTGTGTGAGTGTTCTATATGACATGTTAGCATTACTATGTACATTTGGTGTTATGCACGGATCACCGGTAAGTATCAGAACAGTTTAAAAAATATGAGAACGGTTGGTAAAATCCTCGCTTTAAACTTCACATGGTGTGATGCAGTGTCTGAATATTTTTTTGATTTTTGGCTGCTTGATCTATTGTCTGATCTATTGCTCTACTGCTGTGTGTGCATGTGTTATTTTTTTAATTTCAGAATGGTACTTACCCCTTGAATCAGGAGTTATACTACCAGAACTTTGCTAATTTCATCTTAGGGAAGGAGATATATGGACCAGGAGAATATATATTTGGGGTCTTCGATATCAATAGACCAAAAAGTAAGGAACATATTTTGAGCGCATTTGCATTATTTCTTTACTGTACCGGTACGCTAAAAACTTCATTAATTACCACTCAATGCAATTTCCAGCGCACCACCACAGTGCCAGTCCAGAGTATCTATACATACATTTAATTTATAAATTTATAATATAATATATATGTATATTTATTTATTTATTTATTTATATGAGTATATATAAACTTCATTCCTTCTCTAACATAATTTTTACTGCCCCACCATAATTCTATTCTATTATATGATAATTGATATATATATATATATATACAGAGACCCCCCCCCCCCGACTTACGAACATATTCAGTTCCGAGGTTGAGTCCGGTTACGAGCGGTCGTTCGTAAGTCGATTTGTTCGTAAGTCGAACATATGTACGTACGTATACAGTATTGTACAGTAGTGTAGTATATATGTACGTGTGAACATCGAGTAACCTAGAAGTGTACATAGTGTAAACATATACGTGAACACAGGAGTTGGCGAAAGTCAAAATCAGGGGGGCGATTGTTATTCACCAATATTGACATTATACACTAATGGACTTCAGGACAAATTGTTTGTATCATCGAAAGTTCGTAACTCGAATGTTCGTATTTCGGGGAGTCTCTGTATATATACATACATACATATCAGAAGTAGATAATACTAAATAGGGATATTATCTACTTAGGTTATCCCTATTATCTACTTCTGATACATATATATATATATACAAACTTTCCTCTAACGTAATTAATATATATATATATATATAAATATTTTTATATTTCAATATATATATATATATATATATATATATAGAGAGAGAGAGAGAGAGGAATTTTATAGTTGTATAATGTGTAAGTTTATATATATATATATATACGTACAAACTTCATACAACTGCAACTCTCTAACGTAATTTCCGGCCCGCGCACGTGCCGCTGCAGTACCGTTCCGGATCATCCTCCCCGTCGAGACGGAGGAGGAGGAGACCGCCCTCGCCAGCCTCGATGCCGCCAAGGAGGCACCCCTCCCCAGTGGGCGCCGCATCTCCGTGACGCGCTCGGGCAAGATCGCCGTCGCCGACCCGACGGCGCCGCCAGGGGGCGCCGCCGACAAGGTGCGGAGGGTCTCGCAGACGAAGATCCCGCACGTGCCTCGCAAGCGCGTTGTCATTCGCGGCCTCGAGCACTGAGCGCGCCCGGGGCGTCGGCGCGCGCGATACGTCGCCCCCCGCGTAGGGAACGTCCCCCCCCACCTGTAGTAAAAGATCCCATGTAACAAACGTTTCCCCTGTAGCAAACGTTCCCCCATAGTAACCCCCCCCCCTCGGTAGCAAACGTTCCCCCCAGTGACAAATGTCCTCCCATATAGCAAACGTCCCTGACGTAGCAAGTGTGCATCGAGTTTGCCCCCGCACGTGTGTATAAGTGTGCGGCCGTACAGGACAGGACAGGACCCCCGAAATCATTACAATAGTAAGTAAAATACACCGATTCTGCCTCTGATCTTTGGCATTTTGGGGATGGTCTTTGGTACATTTTACAAAGGAGGATGTTTTCGTAATACGTGCGACGACACAGGGACTATAAAATATCTCAAAAATCGAAACAATTGCTAAATTTTTAATTTATAAAGATTGGGACTAAAACCATTTGTAATTACTTTCAGTTAATTTAATACTAAGTTTGAATCAAGAAATTTTGAAATGTTGAAGAGATTTATTATTAGTTATTTTGTTTGTTGTTTGTTATTTACTCTATTTCATACACGTTTATGACCAAAATTATTTGTACTTATTAACATTTAAAGAGGCCTGTAATTATTAACATACTATCGTGATTTGCATGAACAAATTTTCTATTCTTTATGCCCAATAAATGAGATTTAAAAATTGATGGTACAAATCTATCAATATATATCGATGTGGTATATATTCTATTATGGACTCTTGATATATATATATCAGGAGTAGATAATAGGGAATTCCCCTATAAAATTCCATATTATCTACTTCTGATATATATATATATATATATATATATATATATATATATATATATATATATACCTACATATGAGTTTGGTTGTATTTTGGCAGTTTGATTTTCTGGTATTGCAGACAATCAGACCGGTTCACAGTCGTATTTGGGAGTTGTTGGTTATTGTACAGCATTAAAGTTTACACATCAGTATTTTTGAAGTGATTGGATGGGATTGTCAGTAATATTATCAGTGAGTTTCCACCTTCGTATATTGGCACGGGCACATTGATAGGAACGTTGTATATAATATGTGTGTGTGCGCGCGTGCGTGCGTGAGTGCGTGCGTGCGTGCGCGTGAATATTCATGGTATTGGTAAATCGCGTCTACATGGTCATAGCTACGATCGAGTGTTCATATTTTTGATATAATTATGTATCTAGTATAGAAACTGTTGGTGTTAATGTCATAATTTTGAGGAATCGGACGTGAGCTAGTGAATCGGCATTGCTAAGAAATACACTGCTTGGATTCAACAACTTTAAAAAAAATTGTATAGGGCCGTTCGCGGACAATCAATTTCAATAGTCGTGTTCATTTAATATATATATATGTATTATATATCAAGAGTACATAATAGATATCATGTACGCTTGATATATATAGATAGGTTCACAGTGTAAGTACTTATAATGATGACATTTTTAATGCAAAGAATGTAATCGAAATGTTTTTGATTTAGAAATGTAGTGATTAAACTTAAATTATAACCTGCAGCACATTTTCCGTTCTTAATCGCAGTTTTTATTTATTTATTTCTCAATCGTAAGCAAATCAATCTTTCTATGTACAAAATGGCCACGGATACCTATGTCTACTCTATGCATACAAGTATAAGTTAATTTCATGGTATTATCAATGACGTTATAAAAACGATACTTATTCGTTAAAAAAATTAAATAAATTCTCACTGGTTCCGCCTTACTATGTAGGCCTACCATAAAAATGATATTAAACCCTCCCTTTTGTATAAAGAACTTTTCACCTGCGATCTGCCCCACATAACCCTTGCTCTATAGTCACCTACTGAGCGTAAGTCCCGCTAAGGACATGGGGGGGGCTAATGGCTTCAAGGTTAGAGTAATAAATGAATGTCGTCCTAGATTTCGATCAATCGATGTGATCACTATAAGCAGTGTAATAATAGTACGACAAGACAAAGCCTCTGTCAACAGAATTTGTCCGGCCAATAGCGCAAAAAATGAGTAATCGATATAAAATCTATCCGTAGTTTAAAAGATTTAGAACCATTTGTTCGAGCAAAAACAACGAAATTGCTCTTGGTGGAAGATTCGGGGGGGGGGGGGGTCAAGCGCCCACACGGCGTGTGATAAAACATCCAGGAACCCAGCCTGGGGCAGCCGTGGTTGGTTGGCCATCGTACTCGGAAATAAATATTTATGCCACAGTAGAAAAATAATTCACCCGCGTGTGTATGAAGGTCTCTGATTGGTTGAAAGACCATAATTAAAACCGCGGTTGAATTATTTCTACTGCGGTAAAATAATTGTTTCTGAGTACGATGGTCATGCAACCGTAGCAAATGCATTTATTGCGTTTTATTGCAAATTGTACCGGTGCAAAAGACGAAGCACAATCGTCGACTTACACATTTCAAACTAAAAACTAGTACACGACAGTGTGACACTTAATTCACCAGCCCCACGACAACTTTAGAAAAGAAATTTTGTACCAACGACAATAGCAACACGGGGAAGTCGAGGCTGCAATGATAAAAACATTAAATGTGACGATGATAAAGTAGATAATTAAGATATTTCCTAGTTAATCCTAAACTCAAATTGCGTAAGAATCCGAGACACGGCGAGATTATTTCAACGACAGTTTTTTCAAGTTAAAACGACACTAAACAGGTTTTTTTTCACTTTGAACGTTTGAATGATAAAATGATTAATAAACAAGTATTATATTTACTACAAAAGTCTCTACTCTCTTTAGCATATTATTAGTAGTAATTTCCTGCAAATGCCGTCCAAATGCTCTTCCGCAACATTTATTTATTTATTTATTTATTTAAAGATGGTACTTTGGTATATAAGATATATCAACATGCTCAGCGTGCAAGCTTCTCACCGTAAACACATGCAAGTTCACCGCGCGCGCCGCTGTGCACAAACAACAAAAATATAGAGTATATATATATATATCTCGATATTTTATAGATTATTACCAGAAATATTTTTAATTTTTATTGTTTCCGCACAGCGGCGTGCGCGTGGTGAACTTGTGCGTTGCAGACAAGCATTTGAAAGGCATTTACAGGAATATATTACGAATAACCGGCGAAAGAGAGTAGCCTTTGGTAGTACATACATTTCGTATTTATTCACCACCAATTTATTATTGAAACGTCCCGAGTGCCTCTGGGTTTGTTCATTAATTGGTGGCAGTCTAAAATCAACAATTAAAAATGGCGACGCGCAGTACGTGTACTGTTGTGATGATCTGTAATAGTAGGCCACTGATTCGCCAGCAGGGAGCCAGACTACCGCTGACCTCTGCGCTGTCTCCTCCCTTCGCGTGTTTAATGTCACCGCTCGTGTAGAGGACTCTATCTATGATGTATATAAACCCGTTTGTCATTTTCTGTCCTCTGATGATTTCGGCTTCCACCGTACCGTCGGAAATGTGCCATCCTGTGAGGAAGAAGATATATTCTTTAATGTTTGGATGCGGGCTTCTTATCTCGCTTATCGTGCATGCGCTGCCCCCGCTTAATCGAGAGAGGGTCGAGCCTGACTAGAAAATCAGAAAATGACGAGAGAGAGAGAGGAGAGAGAGAAGAGAGAGAAAGAGAGAGCGCGAGAGAAAGGTAAGATTTCTGTGATTTATTTATTGTTATAATAACAATGATAATGATTATATATATATATATATACTTATATATTATGTATATATATCCCACCCCGTGATCACACCGCGTGGTGTACTTCCTGTCGCTGTCAAACTATATACATATGTATATATATACATATATCCCACTCCCGTGATGACACCGCGTATACATACTGTCGAACTATACATGTATATATATATATCAATCATATTATCTATCATCTCTATTATGTACTCTTGATATATATATATATATATATATATATATTATATATGATATATATATATATATACCCCCAACAATATCCCACCCCCGTGATCACACCGCATATACTTACTGTCGAACTATACATGTATATATATCAATCATATCATCTATCATCTATATTATGTTACCCTTGATATATATATATATATAATATATATATATATATATATATACCCCCCCCCCCCGACACATCGGGTATACTTACTGTCGCTGTCGAACTCGTCGTGTTTGAGGACGAGCGTTTTGCCGTTGATCGTAGAGAGCTGCATGTTGTCGACGAGGTCGTCCAGCGTGACCACCTGTCCTCTTAGCAGGTGTGTCTCCAGCACCTGTGCATGTCCACGCCGAGTGTGGAGCCGCCCGTGCAAAAATAGCACAAGAGCGAACGCAATCAACGTACTATTATAAATATATCGGTTCGTAAAAAAAGTTTTAAAAATTTAATTTATACCGGTTCGTAAAAAATGGTTAGACAATGTTTATGTTATACTAGTTCGTAAAAAATGGTTCAATAATGTTTATGGTATACCTGTTAGTAAATAAAGGGTTAAACAATGTTTTTTATATCGGTTCGTGAAAATTTAGTGTTTATTTTATACCGGTTCGTAAAAAAGGTTAAAAATTTGTATTTTCTAATGGTTCGTAAAAAAAAGTTGAAACCGATTTCCTGTCATCAACTTGCAGTAGTTCGGACAGGTGGACCAGTCTACGGTTTACGTAACCTACTGCTCCATGTCAGTCGCAAGAGCATGAAATCACATCTTTGCTTTACATCATGTGCGAAAACAAATGTCTTGATAAGGGTCACCCCAATTCTCAGTTCACCATAAATATTTGAACTATTTCTTTCACAGAGTCCGGTAAATTCTTCTGTTTCTCGCTAAAAATGGGTTGTTTAAATTCCTAAAGCGAGCCGAAACCCGAGGAGGGACCGAAAAACTCGCATGACGATCGGTAGTCAAAATGAAATCCGCGAAAAAAAATCGCCAGTCAATAAATCATAACTAGCGGTTAAAAAAACTAGTTATTCGCCGTCTGTTTTCGCCGTGTTTGCTGTCCTTTCCCGCCACGCGTGCGTGCGTTCACCCCAACAGTAGCCGCATACAAGCATATCCTTTCATCAGCAATCTTTTCATAAGCTATCGCGAAAACAATAGAGCCTGTAACATACACTACACACGCTAAAGCCGATGTCACGTGACCTCGCTGCTAAAATCACCTGATGCTCGTTATTTTTTTTGTTTTCTTCATATTATTATTATTGTTATTTTTATTATTATTAAATTAAGTTATAATAATAATAATAATAATAATAATAATATAATAATACATTTGGTTTTACGACATAAAACAACGTTTTAAATCATATAGCAACGGATCATAATACACGCGCTCCCGACACCGCACACAGCCGACCCGATAGAATTAAGACCGAATTAAAACTCAATTTAAAATATTTAAAAAATCTAACGTAATTGCTGAATTTATTTAATAACTCCACACTTCAACCGATTAAATAGATTGTATTCCGATCCGATCTAATTAATACCGAATTAAAACTCAAAGGTATCCGTTTAAAATACAAAAACCCATGCTAATAAACAAACTAAAATCACGAGAATAAATCCAGACTAATCCAAAAATACATCGTATTATCATTTAATAACTCCATACTTACATTCTCTAGTACATCAGGTTCGCCTTGTGTTAGCGCTTCGTAGTCGTCGTATCGCTGGCGGTACATATCGAGAAAGGCGTCGTTATTGGGAGCGAAGAAAGTAAGTTTCTCATTCTCTATCGACATGTACTCTTTCATGGTGTTGCTCGCTTTCTCCACGTTACGCCTGATGCCGCTGTGAAATGATGAGGTAATGTTCACACAATTATAACATGAGTACAATATACATTTTATAGAAGTAACATGTACGTCTACGTTACGCCTGGTGCCGCTGTTAAGTTAGGAGGTGACGTTTACACAATAATATATCATGAGTACAATGTAACTAAATACACAATTATATCATGAGTACAATGTAACTAAATACACAATTATAACATGAGTACTATGTAACTAAATACACAATTATAACATGAGTACTATGTAACTAAATACACAATTATAACATGAGTACAATGTAACTAAATACACAATTATAACCATGAGTACAATGTAACTAAAATGAATTGTTGCTGCAGTTGTGAAAATAAGGTAAAATGTAACATAAGTACAATGTGCGTAAAATCTGTTATCTATCTACTAGTATCTATCTATCTATCTATCTATCTATCTATCTATCTATCTATCTATCTATCTATCTATCTATCCTCTACCTGATCTACCTACATACTACACCTACTATCCATCATCTATCTATCTACCTATCTATATTCTATCTATCTATCTATCTATCTATATCTATCTTATATATATATTTATCATCTATAATACTCACTATCCTACCTTCCTACATCTAACCATTACCAACTTTTTCCCTCCTCCGCTCCTCCTCCTCTCCCCTCCTCCCCTCCTCCTCCTCTCTCCTCCTCCTCCCACTCCTCTCCTCCTCCTCCCCTCTAACCTCTCTCGCTCATCGCTCTCTCGCTCTATCCTTTCTCTCCTGCCTTCTAGGCGCGCCCAATCATGTGCACCCGAGCAAAGTGTCAAGTGCATCGGCTGTAAAACTCCTCCTCCTCCCTCCTCCTCCTCCTCCTCCTCCTCCGTCCTCCTCCCCCTCCCTCCCCTCCCTCTCTCTCTCTCTATCTTCTCTCCTGCCTCTAGGCCGCGCATCCATGTGGCAGCGAGCCACGTGTAAGTGCAATCGGCTGTAAGAACTCCTCCTCCTCCTCCTCCCTCCTCCTCCCTCTCCCCTCTACACCCCCTCTCCTCACTCCTCCGCTCCTCGGGTCTCCTGCTTCCTACTCCGCTCTAGCCGCGAGCGCATCAATGTGCACTAGCATCGTGTACAGTGCATCGGCTGCTAACGAACTCCTCCTCCTCCCGCCCTCCTCCTCCTCCTCCTCCTCCTCCTCCCTCCCCTCCTCCTCCGCCCTCCTCCTTCCCTCACTCCTCCTGCCTCACTCACCCCTCTCTAATCGAACCCCTCTCTCATCCTCCTCTCTCTCTCTATCTCTCTCTGCCTCTAGCCGCGCATTCATGGGGTGGCACTGAGCACGTGTAAGTGCCATCGGCTGTAAGCAGAACTCCTCCTCCTCCCTCCTCTCCTCCTCCTCCTCCTCTCCTCCCCGCCTCTCCCCTCGCTCCTCCTCCTCCTCCTCCTCTCCAACCCCTCTCCTCAATCACTCTCTCTCTTCATCTAATCATCTCTCCTGCCTCTATGCGCAGCATTCATGTGGCACAGAGCACGTGTAAGTGCATCGCTGTAGAGCAACGTCCTCCTCCTCCTCCTCCTCACTCCCACTCCTCCCCTCTCCACTCCTCTCCTCCCCTTCCCCTCACACCTACTCTCCTCATGCCTCTCGTCTCTCTCTATCTTCTCTCCCTGCCTAGGCGCGCATCATGTGCACGACGCACCGTGTAAGTGCCATCGGCTGTAAGAACTCCTCCTCCTCCTCCTCCTTCCTCTCCTCCTCCTCCTCCTCGCTCCTCTCCCTCCTCCTCCTCCCCCCCCTCTACACCTCTCTCCTCATGCCTCTCCTCTCTCTCTATATCTTCTCTCTCGCCTCTAAGGCGCGCATCATGTGCACTGAGCACGTGTAAGTGCCATCGCGCTGTAAAGAATACTCCCTCCTCCTCCTCCTCCTCTCCTCTCCCCCTCCTCCTCTCTCTCTATCTTCTCTCCTGACTCTAGCCGCGCATCATGTGCATCGACCGCACGTGTAAGTGCGTCGGCTGTAAGAATCCTCCCCTCCTCTCCTCCTCCTCCTCCCTCCTCCTCCTCCCTCCTCCTCTCTCTCTATCTTCTCTCCGCTGCCTGCTAGCGCCGCATTGCATGTGCATGGCACGTGTAAAGATGCATCGGCTGTAAGAACTCACTCCTTCCCCTCCTCCTCTCCTCCTCAACCCTCCTCCTCTCTCCTCCTCCTCCTCCTCCTCCCGCCTCTACAACACCCCTCTCCCATTCCTCTCTCCCTCTATCTTACTCTCCCTGCGTCTAGGCGCGTCATCATGTGCACCGAGCACTGTAAGTCATCGGCTGTAAGAACAGGCCCTCCTCCTCGCTCCTCCCTCCTCCCCTCCTCCTCTTCCTCTTCCTTCCCTCTCCCTCCCCTCCCGCATATATACCGTCTCCTCTTCCCGTCTCCTTCTCTATCTTCTCTCCGTGCCTCTAGGGCGCGCAATCAATTGACGATCGCACGTGTAAGTGCATCGGCGTAAGAACTCCTCTCCTCCTCCTCCTCTCTCGCTCCTCCTCCTCCCTCACTCCTCCGCCCTCCTCCTCCTCCTCCTCCTCCTCCTCCTCCGGCCCCTCTCCAACCCCTCTCTCATCCTCGTCTCTCTCTCTATCCTTCTCTCCCTGCCTCTAGCGCGCATCCATGTGCACGAGCCGCTGTAAGTGCTATCGGCTGTAAAACTCCTCCCTCCTCCTCCTCCTCCTCCTCCTCCTCCTCCTCCCTCCTCTCCTCCCCTCCCCCTCTACACTCTCTCCTCCATCCTGCTCTCTCTCTCTATCTTCTCCTCCTCTAGGCGCCGCAATCATTCAGAGCACGTGTAAGTGCATAGATCCGGCTGTACAGAACTCCGTCCTCTCTCCCCTCTCCTCCCTCCCTCCTCCTCTCCTGCCCTCCTCCTCCTCCCCCTCCCCCTCTAAACACCGTCTCATCCTCATCCTCTCTCTCTCTCTCTATCTTCTCTCCTGCCTCTAGGGCGCGCATCATGTCACAGAGCACGTGTAAGTGCTCGGCTGTAAGGAACTCGCTCCTCCTCCCTGCCTCCCTCCTCTCCTCCCTCCTCCTCTCCTCTATCTTCTCCCTTGCCTCTAGGCGCGCATCATGTGGCACGAGCACGTGTAAGTCGTCGCTGTAAAACTCCTCCCGCCTCCTCCCTCCTCCTCCTCCTCCTCTCCTCCTCCCCCCTCCTCCTCTCCTCTCTATCTTCCTCCCTGCCTCTAAGGCGCGCATCCAAATGTGCACGAGCACGTGTAAGTGCATCGGGTGCGTAATAACGTCCTCCTTCCTCCCTCCTCCTCCCCCCTCCTCCCTCCTCCTCCTCTCCTCCTCCACTCCTCCCCGCTCCTCCTCCTCCCCCCTCTACACCCCTCTCCCATCCTCTCTCTCTCTCTAATCTTCTCTCTGCTCTCTAAGCGCGCATCATGTGCAACGAGCAACGTGTAAGTGCATCGCTGTAAGAACCCCAATCCTCCTCTCCTCCCCTTCCCGCTCCTCCTCCGTCTCCTCTCCTCCTCCTCCTCCTCCTCCTCCCTGCCCCCTCTTACACCTCTCTCGCCATGCTCTCTCTCCTTCTCCTATCTTCTCTCCTGGCTCTAAGGCGCGCATTATGTCAACGAGCACGGGCGGATGTAAGTGCATCGGCTGTAAGAACTCCTGCCCTCCCCCCTCCCCTCCCTCCTCCTCTCATCTCACTAACTACCTCGTCTCCTGCCTCTCGGCGCGCATCATGTTGCACGAGCACGTGTAAAGTGCGATCGGCTTGTAAGAACTTTCCTTCCTCCTCTCCCTCCTCCCTCCCTCTCTATCTTCTCTCCTTGCCTCTAGGCCGCATCCATGTGCACGAGCACGTGTAAGTGCATCGGCTCGTAAGATCCTCCTCGACTCTCCTCCTCGCGCGTG
>NW_014577507.1:22344-25809 GCF_000485595.1 Priapulus caudatus
TAGATATTACAGAGCTTACTAGGCAACACAGACACATCAGCCACGAACATCACCCACAGCACGCACTCACGGCCTCACGAGCGTGACATTTAGTATACCCTGTATTTATAGAATTGGTGTTTGTGTTAGAATGCGGATGCATGAATGCGCGCGTTTATACACACGTGCATGTGCTCGTGCGTGCGTGCATGCGTGCGTGCGTATGTGCAAATGATCGTTCGTGCGTGCGTGCGCGCGTACGTGCAAATGTGCGTAAGTGCGTGCGTGTGTTTATGAATGTGTGTGTGCGTACGTCCATGCGTGTGTTCTGCGTGCGTGCGCGCGTGTGTACGCGTGCGTGCGTGCGTGCGTGCGTGCGTGCGTGTGTACGCGTGCGTGTGTACGCGTGCGTGTGTACGCGTGCGTGTGTACGCGTGCGTGTGGGCGCGCGCGTGTGTTCTGCGTGCGTGCGTGCGTGCGTGTGTACGTGCGTGCGTGTGTACGTGCGTACGTGCGTGCGTGCGTGCGTGCGTGCGTGTGTATAGTGCATAGCTCTTCCTTCTTCCTCACATTCATCCGGCGCGTCGTCCGTCTCGTTGCCTCGATGATCGAAATGCAATTGTATCGGACCCTCTTCGGAGTAGGCGTTGTAAACCACTCCCTTACGGAAGTTGTTGTTGAATACGACATTGTCGTTTATCACGTGTGCTCGAAGCACCTAGAAGTGAGATTAATAAAATTATTAGTATTAGTATATAGCACGAGCATTATACCATGTCATGCACTATATTATAATAACTGTTACACCACTACATGCACTATACGACAATGAATGTTACATCATAGAACACACTACATGACAATAAATGTTACGCCATGTCATTCATTAAATCACAATGAGTGTTACATAATGTCATACGCCACATGATAATGAGCGTTACATAATAGAACACGCTTGACGACGATCAGTGTTACATCATATAGCACACGACATGATGTTAGCTGTCACATCATGTCATATAGCACACTACATGACAATAAATGTTACGCCATGTCATTCATTAAATCACAATGCGTGTTACATAATGTCATACGCCACATGAGAATGAGTGTTACATCATAGAACACGCTTGACGACGATCAGTGTGACATCATATAGCACACCACATGATGTTAGCTGTCACATCATGTCATGCACTATATGACAATGATTGTTATCAGCAGTAGCATCGCTAGTAAATATATTACGTATGCCGCTGCGGTAATATATTGCGCATATATTTTTTATTATATGTCATTAATACATTACACTTGTGCGTTGTTACTACCATGCAGTAACGCGATAATTTATAGTTGTTGCATTCACCACATCACGGATAAAAAAAACATTATATATAATTCATCTATTTCACTCGTGCGCTTTTACTATTACGCTATAACTCAATACATGTTTGTTGGTGTATTCACCAGACCACATTTACCACGGGAAAATACGTACGTCACATTATTGTTATTACGCTACACTCGCTGCAGTTTTTACTATCGGTTTGCGTTCACTCTTCATCGCGGTCTGTGTTACCTTTTCATAGGCTCATTGTTATGTCTTGATATGTGTCATATTATAGATTAGATAAACTTAGATATAGATTATCTATTACTTTTATTAATTAGATTATTAGATTAGATAGAATTTGATAATTAGATTAATATGTATTATGACACTCTTGGTATCATAACGCTACACTCGTTGCTCGTTGCAATCGAGCGATCAAATGCTTTTACAATCGGTTTCTTTTACAATTGGCTTCTTTTACAATTGGCTTCTTTTACAATTGGCTTCTGTTCACTTACCTTTTCATAGAGACTCGTGTCATTCAGGAGCGCGTCTCTTGCTTCTTCCGGCATAGAGCTGAAGGCTTCGTCGTTAGGTACGAACATCGTGTATCGCGCTGCATGTACCTTCTGCGTTCCTGGCAGATCTAGCAACAGCTTCAACGATTCGGGCATCGCTTCGGCTTGCCTAGAAAAGAAACTAGGTTCACTCTTCGATTAGAATCACATGCAGTTAGTACACACACACAATGTTGTCAGGGGAACATGCAAGAATTCGTTGTTCTCAGATACACGTGCGAGTATACGAGAAATAATTATTGATAACAAAAACGAAGCAGGCACATTCGGGTACTTTTATAGCATATATCTACAGGCACAAAATCCATGCACGCAGGTTTTTGATTAAGGTACGCGTTCACATCTCGAAATTCGTAGGAATAAATAAAGGATTAAACACCGTATGTATGAGAATAACTCGTGAAGTTACAACTTGATTATATATAATGCAGGGATAGCCAGTATAGGTGTGTGTGCGTGTGCGTGCGCGTGCGTGTGCGTGTGCGTGTGCGTGTGCGTGTGCGCGTGTGCGTGTGTGTGTGTGTGTGCGTGTGCGTGTGCGTGTGCGTGCGCGCGTGCGTGTGTATAGTGCATAGTTCTTCCTTATGCTCACATTCATCCGGCGCTTCGTCCGTCTCGTTGCCTCGATGATCGAAATGCAATTGTATCGCACCTTCTTCGGAGTAGGCGTTGTAAACCACTCCCTTACGGAAGTTGTTGTTAAATACGACATTGTCGTTTATCACGTGTGCTCGAAGCACCTAGAAGTGAGATTAATAAAATTATTAGTATTAGTATATAGCGCGAGTATTATACCATGTCATGCACTATATTATAATAACTGTTACACCACTACATGCACTATATAACAATGAGTGTTACATAATAGAACACGCTTGACGACGATCAGTGTGACATCATATAGCACACCACATGATGTTAGCTGTCACATCATGTCATGCACTATATGACAATGATTGTTATCAGCAGTAGCATCGCTAGTAAATATATTACGTATGCCGCTGCGGTAATATATTGCGCATATATTTTTTATTATATGTCATTAATACATTACAGTCGTGCGTTTTTACTATCATGCAGTAACGCGATAATTTATTGTTGTTGCATTCACCACATGACGGAGAAAAAAAACATTAAATATAATTAATCTATTTCACTCGTGCGCTTTTACTATTACGCTATAACTCAATACATGTTTGTTGGTGTATTCACCAGACCACATTTACCACGGGAAAATACGTACGTCACATTGCTACACTCGCTGCAGTTTTTACTATCGGTTTGCGTTCGCTTTTCATCGCGGTCTGTGTTACCTTTTCATAGGCTCACTGTTATGTCGTAATATGTGTCATATTATAGATTAGATAAACTTAGATATAGATTATCTATTAATTTTATTAATTAGATTATTAGATTAGATAAAGTTAGATAATTAGATTAATATGTGTTATGACACTCGTTGTATCATAACGCAACACTCGTTGCTCGTTGCAATCGAGCGATCAAATGCTTTTACAATCGGTTTCTTTTACAATTGGCTTCTTTTACAATTGGCTTCTTTTACAATTGGCTTCT
>NW_014577507.1:25819-31283 GCF_000485595.1 Priapulus caudatus
GCGCGTGCGCGTGCGCGTGCGCGTGCGCGTGCGTGTGCGTGTGCGTGTGCGTGTGCGTGTGCGTGTGCGTGTGCGTGCGCGTGCGAGTGTGCATATGTGTTTATCTATTTTCTTTTCTTTTTCTCAGTATGCATTAACACCCGGGTATGTATCTGATTTCATATACCAAAGATGCAAAGACCCACCAGGACTTTTTTTATCAGCAATAGTTTGTAGACATAATAAGCGTGCAGGTGCAGCACAAGTACATGGATGAACTTTTCCCAGTATTGCACACGATACATTACAATGCGCTATTGCAAAGGACTTTTCTCAGCATTGATAAAAACTAGCATCTGCGTGCATGTGTATCTGGTTTAAAACGCCAATAATAACCCCTACAACAAGCATCCTCATTTACATATTTCCCACAGCATTAATTAACACTATACTATATTATGTTTTCAGGTGTATCTCCATTGTTTCTAGCACAAATCATAGCGCGTGCACAGACTTAGTTTCTTTAGCATTGATTAAGACTTGTATCTGCTTGTAGGTGTATCTGGTTCAACACGCCAATAATAACTCATACTGCAAGCATCCTCATTTCCCTCAGCATTGATTGAGATTAGTGTGTGCGTGGCCGTACCTGGTTTAGTAGCACTAATATGATTATGCCTACAATGTCTTAGTGTTACTCGGCATTGAGTACATGCTTGCATGTCTATCTTGTTTCATACGCTAATGGTAACGTTTATACTCAGCATTAGTTAATACTAGTATAACTCGCAGGTGTATTTGGACTCTAGTATAAGTATATATGATATCATTAATTATATAGTAATAAGTATAGTAATATAATAACTATAGAATAAGTACCAATAAAGACGGTTACAATGACTTAGTTTTCTCAGCATTGATTAACACTTGCAGGTGTATCTAGTTTCACACGTTCATCATAACCACTACTGCAAGCACCCCGCAGTGTTTGCAGCAGCAGCAGCAGCAGCAGGACCACTGAACCCGCTCCTCTGCTAGCTTCGTTAGGAACTTGCTGAGGAGTTTACCGAAGCTGCACGCCTACGATGGGGGATCGACTCATTTACGTATATACGCCAGCCCTGCCGAGATATTTTTGCTTGTAGCTGTAGGAACAACGGACCTACCCCAGACACACACACACACACACACATACACGTGTATGTATGTATAAGTATAGCCGAGAATAATGTGCTAGTTTACTTAGGGGGTTAGTTAACTTTGCCCGGTATTGATTGGTCCAGAGACCTTCGCTTTTGTATGTCAGTCAATCACATATTATATTCGTACTGAATAGCAGATCATTGTAATATGACAATCAAAAGTACATGACTATGTACAATGTTCCATACAAATTGCGACCATTCCAGACTCCCACATGTGATGTATAAATGTAATATATATGATTATAATGTGATGTAATTGTAGTTAAATATCAAATTATGTCGGGTACTTAAATATAACTCTCACATGGTGATGGAGGTCAAATGACATATTTTGTCGGGTAGCTAAATATATATCTTCCAGAAAATGGGAGAGGGTGTACTGATGCTACTGAAGACATTCACGAATCTGAGCTAGGTAGACGCCTCTTATCCTTATATTTACCCTTAAGTTTCGACGCTCGTCATTGAGACGTTATTTATAGATTATTACGTCCTGGCAGCAGTGGCAGCAGTGAGCTCGGAAGCGAACAAGGCTGCAGATCCCTGTCGGGCCCCGCAAACCCGCATGAACATTAAATTGTGGTTATTCGAACCTGGCACGGAAAAACGCCAAAACTTCGCTGTACATTAGAAAATTTCTTAAAAAGACAATTCAAATCGAAACTACGTGTTTTCTCAGAGCAATAGATCCATTTATTCCCCAATTTTATTGAGTTAGGCAGCGCGATTAACTTTGATACGTCCCGATTTGCTCAAAATTATATATGAAGTATTAATTAATTGAATTTTCTGACAACAAGCATCGTCATCTAAATTCGTTAGAGGTAAGTTTTCGTGTTTTTTTTTTCTTTGAACGAATGCTACGAGCCAAACGCGAACGGATGCATCATGCAAGTATATAATGATTCAACACTAACTTATAATTACATCAATCATTTTAATTACTAATAGAAGTTCATGCTAAAAACAACTGCAACTCTTGCTCGGAGCAACTATAGAAAACCTAACCAGATGCAAAATCTAGCATGCCAGGGCGTCGCCAGGGATTAATGTTGAAGCCCAGTCACGAAGGCTCGAAGCGCCGTAAAGGGGGAGAGTGTGTGAGAGGGTTTCCCCTCTCCTGGTGGGGGTCCAGGGGGCCTCCCACCAAAAAATGTAATGCTACATGGAATATGGTGTACGCTGGCGAGTTTTAAAATAAAATTTTAACATTTGAAACACAGTAAAAAGTATACATTGCAATTGTTTAATTCTATCATTTATTTTCAGAAAAATCCGGAAAAGGTGTTGAAGCCCCAGCTTCCAGGCCAGCAGCCTGGCGACGTGCCGGATGCACATCGCTATATTCTACGTATATTTAGACGTTAAGTCATCGTGTGACGAGAGAGAGAGTTTTTGCCGGCAGTCTCTCGAGTGCGTGTGTACGTACGTACACAGTAGTACTGCCTGTAAGTATACAGGTTGCTTTCGAAAACGTTTGCTGATATTTAGCCAACACTATTCTGAGCAGCAAGCAAAAGTAAGCAGCAGCCGAAAATATTTTGTATGCGCATATATGGACGCGGCGTGCACGAGAACTAATCTTCCACGGCGGCTCCCGGAGTTTATTTTAAACTTCCCGACTTAAAATATAACACGGAAGAGGATGAGGAAGTAAGGGAAGAGAGGTGGTGGGTGTTAAATAAAACAACCGAAGGGGCACACGCAGCAACGCGTCTTCATATATTTACGACTTAAAATATAAACGTCGAGGAGAATGAGGAAAGGTAAGGAGCGAGAGTGTTTGTAGAATAAAACAACCAGGCACCCGGCAGTACCTTCGATAGATTGACCGACTAAATAACGGTCGAGGAGAATTGAGAAGTAAGGAGAGAGGTGTTGGGTGTTAATAAAACCAGACGGCAGGCGACGCGGAAGCACTTTCTAAATTTAACCACGGTTTAAAATATAACGCCGAGAGGGGATGGAGGAGAGTAAGGAAGAGAGGGTGTGTGTGTTAGAGATAAACAACCAAGGGGCACACGCAGCACTTCTTCAAAATTAGCCGAGCTTAAAAGTATAAGTCGAGGCGAAGATGAGAATAAGGGGAGAGGAATGGTTGGTGTGAAATAAACAACCATAGCAGCACGGCCACTTCTTCGATGGAAATTACCGACTTATAATATGAACGCGAGGGGGAGGATGAGGAAGTAAGGAAGAGAGGTGAGTTGTGTGAATGAAAAACAACCAGCACAGGCGAGTACGCTCGTTATAAAGTTTGACCGGACGTGAAAATAGAACGCGGAGGAGGATAAGAGAAGGAAGAAGGGGATGAAAGAGGAGCAGGGTATCGTAAATGAAATAAGCAAGTAACACGCGATCCCGCGCATAGCTCTTGATAAATATTACGACTTAAAATATAACGTGGAGGAGGATGAGGAAGGGGAGAAGGGAAGGAGGAAGGTGAGATGATGGTGATGGAGAAGGAGAAGCGATCAACCATCCACGCAACAGGCGATCCCGCACCGCTTCATAAATTTATCGACTTAAAATATAACGAAGAGGAGGAGAATGAGAGAAGGAAGAATGGGGATGGAGGAGGAGGGGGTGGGGGTCTTAAATAAACCAACCACGCAGCACACGCGATCTCTGTCTTCTTCATAAATTTCCTGACTTAACATTTAACGAAGAGGAGGAAGAAGAGAAGGAAGAAGGGGTAAAGAAGGAGGAGGAGAAGGAGGAGGAGGAGGAGGAGGAGGGGTCTTAAATAAAACAACCACGGCACACGCAGCACGCAATTCCGCACCTCTTCATAAATTCACCGACTTAAAATATAACGAAGAGGAGGAGGATGAGAGAGGGAAGAAGGGGGATGGAGGAGGAGGGGGGATACTTAACAAAACAGCAGACGCAGCACCCGCACCTCTTTATAAATTTACGGCTTACAAACTGCAAAGAACGCCCCGCCGTGCTGCTGCTGCTGCTGCTGCTTCAGCCGACGCTCTCTCTGCCCAACACTGAACTTTAAGCGAAGCAGAGAGAAAGAGCGCAACGCTGCCACGCGTTTCGCATAATCTTAAATTATCGACAACCGGAAGTTGTTACGGCGGGGCAAAGGGTGAAAAATAAACGCGTGGATCGAATGTCGGTCTGTTTCGTAACTAACTAAAACTCAAAGAAGAGCGGAGATGATAATAATCAGTCTATTATGGAAGATTTTTTTGCGAGATTTGGTTTCTTTACTTATTGGATGTTTTTTTTTTATATGGGGTTGGGTTTTTTTATACGTCGTGTGCTGTTTTCGCTTCGTCTTAAATTAATTGATCCAGGAAGTAACACGATGCTAGTTCGATACTAGGCGTATATGAAAAATGATGAAGCAATAATCACTACTAACATTATTATTAATAAATGAAATTTTTTCATGTTACTACTTAAAATTACTATTTTAGGTTAATAAGTTAATATTAATAATTAATAAGTTAAATTACCATTACTATATAAATACATTCCCTCATTTTCACACGCAGTAAACCCCAGGTTATGATTACGCGTGATTCGACTTCCACAAGCCCACATACGCGTTAATCTTATCTCTCAATCGTACGTAAAAATAAATATATAACAAAAAATGCAATAAATAAACGACGTGTCTACAAAGATGTGGCAGACTGTGTGATTACGCGTTAATCATGTCTCTCAATCATGAATACGTAAAAATAAATAAATAAATAACAAACAAAGCAGTAAATAAACGACGTGTTTACAAAGATGTGGCAGACTGTGTAAGTATACGTAGTGAGTATATTACTTTGATTAATAAATTAACAAAAATACAAAATACAAAATAAACATTAAAAAAAGTACTTAAGTTAGTTAACTTAGTATCTTATTGAGTGAACACTAATTTATCCTCGTACTTTTTACATACGTAGCTACTCACACAGAGACAGAGCTACTCACCTTTCCCGGCTCTGGCTCCTGACCCGGTACGGGAGGTACTGTAGGTCTGTCTCGCTGTACTGACTGGATAGCGTCGGTGATGATCACCCAGACAGGTGCAGAGTTAGGAGCTAGCGTGGGAAGACTGTGGTTACCGTTGTTCAGGAGATCTTCTCTCGTGTATTTTTTATTCACTGAAACGTTGGGGACGACGTATTAATCTTAATGTTACGAATACATTCAGATATATACATGAATCGCTCTCTCTATCAATCTATCTATCTATCTACCTATCTCTCTCTCTCTCTCTATATATATATATATATATATATATATATATATATATATATATATATATA
>NW_014577507.1:34796-42026 GCF_000485595.1 Priapulus caudatus
CAGCTGACGACATATATTCTAACCTTCACGCTGCATTTACTGCTTTCCGAAAGAGTTCGACGTATTTTCAGACCTAAAGAGTGCGTCGGGTTTCGTTGAAAAATCCACGGAAAAATACAAATCGCTGCAGCGATGACACACGTTTTCTAAAAACAGCAACGGTGTCGTTGACCCACCAACAGGCGGGGTGCGTTTCCATAAAACCCAGATTTCGAGGCATTTTTCTTTCCTAAAAAGCGCACCAGGTTTTACGAAAAACCGTTAGAAAATAAAGTCTAAGGAATGATGACGAACATTTTTGCGTTAAAAAAGGAAACTAATAACTTTTATTCTTCTTAGACCTTAACGAAAAACTAATAACGGCGACCTTCTATTTGTACACTCAGCGAAACCGAAACGGATTCTGATCCGGGAACTCGTTCCGGAATGGAGACTGATCCGAGAATTCGTTCCGGAACGGAGACTGATTCGGGAACTCAATCTGGAACGGATTCTGGTCCGGGAACTCATTCTGAAACGGATTCTGATCCGGGAACCCGTTCGAGCTACCATCATGCCAATATAAAACTTGACGTCTGTAGCGCTTTTCAAATAACGCTAATCTATTTTTTCCCCTCCCGCTCACTCGCTCTCTCTCTCTCTCTCTCTCTCTCTTTCTCTCTCTCTCTCTCTCTTTTTCTCTCCCTCTCTTCCCCTCTTCCAAATATGTAGTGCTACATTCCCATGGAGTGTTGGAGATTTGAACGCACTGTGAGATGGTGTAGCTCAGGGAAACGCAACCAAAACGTACCCACCGAAATTCGAATTCATAATTATTTGTACGCTTCCAAGATCTTGTATATTCTCTACATCGTGTTGAGCAATATCGCTTAATTAACGGTAGAGGGCGCTGACTGGGTATGGCGCGAAATATAGAAACGGCAGCGTATAGAACGGTCAAGTTATTTACAAGTCAGTCGAGTTGCGATTTCTATAGTGTGAAAATGTGAAATGGCCGTCTATTTCAACGTTAACGTGAAAAACGATGTTATGCAGCTAGTTGTGATGTTTTGTTTTGGCCTGAAACCGTCAAGCTACCGCTGTTTTTGAAATCAACACCAATCTAGATGCTTGAATCTTCATCGTACAATGTTTTGCCTTGTTTTTTTTTGTCACGGATTTTTTTAAGACTCTTGGTTTAATTTCGGCTTGTTTTTGTAATTAAACTACAATTTTTCGAACGAGAAATGAAAATATTTACCGAAAAAAACGTGTACTGTAGAACGCGGCTTCGGGCACCTTTCGGGTTTGTCTTAGTAGTTTAATCAACAAATATCACTGAGAAATAGAAATATTATTGGCGAATTGAAAAAAGGTGTCTACTACTGCGAGCGGATATTTGGGGGTCGTGGACCTACTTGATACGCAAGGCGTTGAACTAGAGAGGGTTTAACGATTTCTTAACTTTACCTCATCAACTTCCACTCTCCGCTTACAAGAAGTTGGTGGGCCGTTATTCACCCGTTTCCCCGTACATCAACAACAACAACAACAACATCATCATCATCATCAACAACAACAACAACAACATCAAGAACAACAACAACATCAACAACATCAATAACAACAACATCAACATCAACAACATCAACAACAACAACATCAACAACAACAGCAACAACAACAACAACAATAATAATAATAATAATAATAATAGTATTAAAAATAATGATGGTGATAATATAATAACAAGTTAGAGCTTATTTCGTTGCTACGCAGTACCATTGAGTTATTACATTATCAAAATCAAACCCAAGTCCTAACCTACTCAAACGTTGTAAACTACTATAATAACAATTATTAGGAGTCGTTCTTGATGAAGTGCACGACATTTAAGTTAATTGCAGTTTATTTAGACGTTATTTTCAGTTCTCAGTAAATATTTTCATTTTCACAATAATGTTAAAAATGATCAAAGAAACCCGAAAACCGAAGAATCCGCGAAACCGTGTAAAAATCGAAACACACGAAAAACCACGCGGTACATAAAAAACCATAGGCGTTTTCACGACAACGTTAATTTACAGAAGCGACCCACGCCCGGCAAAAAAAACATGACTAACGGCAAAGAAGATCGCAGTTCATGCACGGCCGTTTTAAGTTTTAAATTATACCCCATGCACCGGCTCCCCCCCCCACCAGCCCGCTGTAATAGGAAATAGGTGTTTGTTTCAGTAGAGAGTTCCCGTGCAAGAACCACGGAATGGAACGTCACGTGATGACATTGGAATGGAACTCAGACGACAACTAAAAATAGATCTAAAGATAGCCGCAGAGTGTAGCTTCTGAGGCGGTGCGGGTGCGGCAAAGGGAAGATTTAACTGTAAATTTTTGGGGAAAAAAAGAAGAAGTCTATTAACTGCAAATAACCCCCTAAAGTAAGTGTGTAAATGATCATGTAGTTGTCCATGAAACTCTCGTTTCCTCATATCCCCAACCTATACGCACACCCACCTGCCCTCCCCACCACACCCCACCCTCCCCCGCACACACACACCACCATCCCCACCACACACCCTCCACACACCCTTTCCACACACCTTCCACACACCCTTTCCACACACCTTCCACACACCCTCCACACACCCCACCACACACCCTTTCCACACACACCCCACTCTCCCCACCACACACCCTTTCCATACACCCCAGCCGTCCCCACCACGCACCCTGCCCCGCACACCCCACCCTCCCCCGCCACACTTGACACACGCACGTTGACTGGGAGCTAAATTTCTCCCTCGTCCACACCCCTACACCCTCCTCATCTATACTGTAGACCTTAACTGGATGCTTCTCTCCCATTACTCAGTTGAGTCATAAAATTTTCCCCTTCTCTAGGAATTCGTTCATGATACGGCGTTGCATACATCTCCTGATCTCGTGATGAATTGCTACGTACGTACAAAGTGATTCACCAAGATGATTATACACGCATGCGCAAAGCGCGTATGTCAACAGACGGCTATAGCTGAGCACGTACATCATACACGTGATCAGAGCCGGACTGGGAAAATCATTCAGGCCGGGAAATATATACCGCGTTCACACGGTAATGGTTTGGCTCGAGCTAAATCGGCTAAATTTGGCTCAGGCTAAATTTGGCTCGGGCCGGTTTGAGTCGGAGCGTTCACACGTACGCAAGTGAATACTGTCAAATTCAAATTCAAATTCAAAGAAATGTTATTGCACAAATATCTCACAGATACTTTGGCAGTATGTCGCGAGATGGCGGTGCATGTGTACGATTCAACTGGTTACTTCCGTTCCGAGTTCAATTAGCAATCTTGAAAACATGCATCCTGATCAAATTTTTCGAATTTTTATACCGTTTTGGACTTTATTTCGTTGAAGTACACGTTCGACACTCGCGGCATCTACCGCTGTACCGATTTAGCTGGTGCTAAAATTTGGCTCGTGCTTGGTCAGACGTTTTCGATGGGACCAAATTAGCTTGTGCTAACTCGACACGGACCCGAAAACCCGTCCGTGTGAACGCTCGGCACGAGCCAAATTTGGCGCGGGCCTAATTAGGCTCGGGCTAAAAACGTCCGTGTGAATTAACGCGCCTATAGCGCGAAATATAGCTCCAGTCAGGCCACTTTTAAGTGACGTCACTCCGCCGCCACCTATAATAATATGGCCTGCCGGCCGCAGATTTATTAAAAAAAAATTATTTCAAATTTCAAATAAATTAGCAGGCCAGGCCACCGGGAAAACTCCCGGTGCTCCCGATCGCCAGTCCGACCCTGCACGTGATATACGTATAATATATGGTATACGTGCTCTGGCTATATCCGCCGATAGGTTGCCAGAGGGAGCCACTAGAGCCCACGTGGCACCTGCATGGTGCAGATATTTGAGATAGGCGGTTTCCATCTATCCATGGACTAGAAATACAAATAGTAGACTAAAATAAATTCCCTGTGTTCTTAGTTTCTAAGCAATATTTCCCCCGCGGCGCGATTTCTTTTCATTGAAGCATACTTGCATGATCTTTCAATGGTCAATCTTTTGTCTCAACTGTCTCGCCTCAACTCCCTCGTCTCAACTTCCTTGTCTCAGCTCTCTCGTCTCAACTCGTTTGACTCAATTCTTCTACATTAACTGCCTCATCTGATCTCCCTCGTCTGGGTACGATCAGCCTACTTGTGCTAGACCACCCATTGACCACGGGCCCTCATCCCAACTCCCCTTCTCGACTCATGACTCTCAACTCTCTCGTCTCAACTGTATCGTCTTAACTCGCTTGTCTCAACTCTGCCATCTCAACTCATTCGCTTTCGTACGATCAGCTGGACTGACTATGCTCAAGCCGGACCACCCACCGCAGACCAGAGACACGGGTCACTGCCGTCACTCCTTGACTGCACAGAATGAATAGCAACAGTGATTGTTAGTGGGAGCGGTAGGCCTACTGGCGAGGTCACATTGTCCTGCGATGGTGATTAGCACATTCTCTCGATGCCCAAGGGCCAGCGGTCAACTGAGGACAGTCTGACCGCTTGACCTCGTGCGCGTGACGTCACGCGGGTGGATGATGACGTGGCGCGCGGTCGACTAGGTTTATTTAAAAAAAGATGTGCTGACGTCATAGTAAACTGCTAAGTTTGAGAAATTTTTTTTTTGTAAGTTGTTAGCCCTACACGATGCGATTTCGTTGCGCATACGCCATAGCTTTACGATGTTTACTAAGAGGCGTGGCTGTAGGAAGGGGTAGTTTGCCACAGGGGGGGGGGGGCAGAATACCATGCGTATATAGAAGAGGCTCGCAACTGTAGCCTTGCACTATTTTTTCTCTGGAAAAGTCCCTTTTTTTCTATTTTTTTAGGCGTGACTGTAACATCGCGCCATGGTAGCCTGGTAAACATCACATCTTCCGATGATCTTCCCTCCTACACACACACACACACGCACTGCGCATGCGCGTAGGCCGCATGGGAAGTTTATGATGAGGCGTGACTGTAACACTGCCGCTGTAGCATTGTAACCCTCCTCCCCATGACAAATGTCCCCCACCCCAGATCGCGCATGTATTGCAGGGCGTATGGCGCATTGCGCATGAGCGTAGGGATTTGACATGAGTAATGTAGAAGGGGGACATTTGCCAGCCATAGGGGGGATTATATCAAGAGCTAATAATACCTACTATATGTCATGCTACTACGCTTACGTTAGTTCACTGCTACGCCATGGCATTGTGATGACCACGATATAATCCTCGTAAAATCATAATATAACCTTAGCATGCAAAAAGCGAGCTCACAGAAGGGGAGGGAAGGAGGCAATCAAGTGTGAACCAAAACAACAGGTGAAATTTAATTGTAGTTTTTTTTTCTGGATACACGCACCTGGAAGCTTTATATGCTGCATAGATTCCGAATTAGCACAGCTCTGAAGCGGGTATGGGTATAGATATTATCAAGAGTAGATAATAAACGATCTTCTCTTGATAGATCTCCTTGATAGGAGATCTCCTCCTAGGAGATAGAGGATATCTCCTATTATCTACTCTTGATATTATCAATTAAGAGCTAGTAAATACGTATTTATTATGCGTATTTATTATGCGTATTTATTATGCGTATTTATAATGCGTATTTATTATGCGTATTTATAATGCGTATTTATTATGCGTATTTATAATGCGTATTTATAATGCGTATTTATTAGCTCTTGATATTATCAGGAGTAGATAACAGATAGGAGTAGATAGGAGTAGATAGCAGGATAGAGGTCTATTATCTACTCCTGATATTATATATGTTAAGAGTATAAGTGTATATAGGTATTCAGTTTTATAACTTTATAGCTCGATGGAATCGAGTGGTAAGCTCGTTGAACCACACGGGCTAGTGGTAGCAAACCTCCGAGTGATGAAACCATTAGACTTTCTTCTCAACCTTTATTGCACCCTTCACTGTCGTGCAGAACATTTCCTGCTGTTTTCAATACTGTAAATGTTTACGGACGCGCGTGGTTTCTTTTTTCTAGGAAGGAATTTCTCCTAGTGATTTATTTAAAGGAGTTTATTATGCTGTTTGCTAGAAGGTATTCTCTATTGCGTGTACCCAGGGGCACGTCTGGGTGGTTAGAATGGCGTTTATCGCAACTAGTTTTCTTAAAACCCAGTTCGTTATGCAAGAAAGTAATTATATGTTTTTCTTTAAACCACGGAGCCGTTTCAGACGATTTTACTTGTAACATTCGTCACGGTCGCAACTTTGCGTTGCTACTGATCAACGGAGCTCCGTGAAAAAGTGAGTAATAATGCAAAAAGGTTAAAAGTCTTCCAAATAAACGCGCGGGAGCATTGAGGAACATATGATCGACGGATCCGGTGATATATGATTTAAATAAGGAAGAAGATGGATGACATACGATATTCTTCACACATCAGCAGGTTTAGTTTGCTGTTTTCTACAGTATTTATACGATACGAACTCAACTCGATCTGGTTGGTATTTTAACACTTTATCCCTCTATCGGCGACAGGAAAATTTTATAATAGGAATAAATAACAGGGAATTACATTAATAACAGCAATAATAATAACATTATTATTATTATCATCATCATCATCATTATTATTATTATTATGACTATTGGTATAAGTAGTAGTAGCAGTAGTAGTCGTAGCATTTATTATTATTAAATTCCTCATTAAAATTATAGTAAAAGAAGACTCCTAATAAAATTTGAACACTATTATTCCTATTATTCCCTATTATTTTTACTCCCGATTAAATCCTACACGCATACATGTGGTATAAGATAACGTGGTGTGGGATATTACAGACGTATACATTTGTTACACATACAACACTGTCATTCCTATTATATATCTTGACTCCCGATCAAAGAACGTAGAACGACATCACATAGAAACGTGGATAGAGATGACGAGCTATCGATCACTCACGTAGATGGTAGCTCCATAGGGGGAGACTGTCTAGTTGATTCGTGTTGCCGGCGTTCTCTCGTATGTAGTAGAGAAACGCATCGTCGGTGGGAGCAAACACCGTGTACGTGTAGGAGGGCTCCGACAGTTGTGCGGCGAGGAACTTCTGGGCATACTCGCGAAACTGTAATGAGAATATAGTAGTATTATAGTAGTAACTGTAATGAGAATATAGTAGTATTATAGTAGTAACTGTAATGAGAATATAGTAGTATTATAGTAGTAACTGT
>NW_014577507.1:45206-53256 GCF_000485595.1 Priapulus caudatus
GCCCCGTAGAGACGGTCCAGCCCCCTTCACACACGCGGGGTAGTGGCAGTGTATCTACGCCCCGTAGAGACGGTCCAGACCTCCGCTACACACACGGGGGTAGTGGCAGTGGATCTGCGTCCCGTAGAGACGGCCCAGACCTCCGTTACACACACGCGGGGTAGTGGCAGTGTATCTACGCCCCGTAGAGACGGTCCAGCCCCCCTTCACACACGCGGGGTAGTGGCAGTGGATCTGCGTCCTGCAGAGACGGTCCAGACCTCCGCTACACACACAGGGGTAGTGGCAGTGTATCTGCGTCCTGTAGAGACGGTCCAGGCCTCCCACTTCACACACGCGAGGTAGAGGCAGTGTATCTACGTCCTGTAGAGACGGTCCAGGCCTCCCACTTCACACA
Organism: Priapulus caudatus; assembly: GCF_000485595.1. Classification (NCBI taxonomy): domain Eukaryota; kingdom Metazoa; phylum Priapulida; class Priapulimorpha; order Priapulimorphida; family Priapulidae; genus Priapulus; species Priapulus caudatus. The sequence goes on from NW_014577507.1 coordinate 45,604, forward strand.
CGCGAGGGAGAGGCAGTGTATCTACGTCTTCTAGAGACGGTCCAGGCCTCCCCCTTCACACACGCGGGTAGTGGCATTGGATCTACGTCCCCTTGAGACGGTCCATGCCTCCCCCTTCACACCCGCGGGGTAGTGGCAGTGTATCTACGCCCCGTAGAGACGGTCCAGCCCCCTTCACACACGCGGGGTAGTGGCAGTGGATCTGCGTCCCGTAGAGACGGCCCAGACCTCCGTTACACACACGCGGGGTAGTGGCAGTGTATCTACGCCCCGTAGAGACGGTCCAGACCTCCGCTACACACACGGGGGTAGTGGCAGTGGATCCGCGTCCCGTAGAGGCGGTCCAAGCCTCCCCTTTCACACACGCGGGGTAGAGGCAGTGTATCTACATCCCCTAGATACGGTCCAGGCCTCCACCTTCACACACGCGGGGTAGTGACAGTGTATCTACGTCCCGTAGAGACGGTTCAGACCTTCGCAACACACACACACATCCGAGGGTATAGAGGGACCAACCATAAGAAGCGTAGTCTAATATTGGATGAACCGAGGTTTTATATGCCAGACGCCAAGTTTTTGGACGGACAAAAATAAGCTTTCGGCATAACATACCTAAAGAACGAGAAACCTTCTTGCAAATATAATCATCATGTACAGTCTAGCGAGGGCAGATTTACATTGGCAGCCAAATATATGCGAGTACAAAGAAACTATAATAGGAGAAAGAGATCCCTATAGTACATAGGCACCTATAGATACCTAGATAGATACATACAAGAGCTTATAATACTTATAAGGCATTATATAGGTATTAATACTCATATAGGTATTCTAAGCTTTCGATACCTAGTATATAGATACCTATGGTATATAGAGTAGATGAAAGACAAGAACAATTAAGAACGGGCCATACGGATAATTTTACATTTGGCGGTATTGAAAGACATACACCTTAGGTTAAGGCCCACTTCTCGTGAAAGGATATACACCTTCAGTTTAATTGATCATCCCAAGTTTACATAGTCGGGTCTGTATAGTACTGTGCCATCATTGAACAGGTGCCCACGCTTTCAGAAGCAAAATCAGGCTCAGCGTTAGTGTTAACATTAACTTTTTCTCATAGACTGCTATAACAGAAACATGGTAAAGTTACGAGTTTCTCAAACTCAGTGTTTGGGGGTTTCGGTCTACAAGAACATGTTTAATGTTAAGACTATACCGCTAAGACTGATCTTGCTTCTGACAACGGGCCCACAGAGATCCTGATGTATACATGTATAGAAGTAGCACGAGCAATTTCTGCAGTTTACATCTGTCGCCGCAATCTACATCATGTATCTCTCTTTCGATGCAACGCCCGCACTCATTCTGTTCTAGAGATCTTCCTTTTAGATCTCCTTGTAAACAGCTTGGAAGAGCCGTCTACAGTACTACTATTAATACACCTACTAGTACTACTACTATTAGTACTACTATTAATACACCTACTAGTACTACTACTATTAGTACTACTATTAATACACCTACTAGTACTACTAGTCTAGTACTACTACTATTAGTACTAATATTAATACACCTACTATAGTACTACTAGTCTAGTACTACTACTATTAGTACTACTATTATCACCAGTACTACTATTAGTACTACTTTTAGTACCAAAATAGTACTACTAGTAGTACTACTATTAGCAGTATACTGCTATTAGTCCTGTACTACAGCTCCTGTCTGTGTTGAGATTTAAAATATACGCCTCGCCCTGAAGGCAAAGGTGCTGATGGGGGAAGGGTAGGGGGAGGAAGAAGAGGGGGAGGGGTAGGGGAAGGAAGAGGAGGGGAGGGTAGGGGAGGAAGAGGAGGGGAGGAGGTAAGGAGGAGAGGAGGGGAGGGGTAGGGAAAGGCGAAGGGAGAGGGAAGGGATGAGGGGGAGGAGAGGAGGGAGGGGTACGGGAAAGTAGAGGGGAAGGGGTAAGGGGGAGGAAAGGAGGGGGAGATAGGGGGAGGAAGAGGAGGGGGAAGAAGGTGGAAGGAAGAGGAGGGCGAGGGTAGGGGGAAGAGGAGTGGGAAGGGGGGAGGGGGAGAAAAGGAGGGCGGGGTAGGGGGGGGGAGGAAGAGGAAGTGGGAGGAGGGGGGAGAAGAAGAGGGGGAGGGGTAGGGGAAGAGGAGGCGAAGCGGTAGGGGGGGAAAAGAGGGGAAGGGGTAGGGAGGAGAAGAGGAGAGCGGAGGGGTAGGGAGAGAAGGAGGGGGAGGCAAGGGGGAGGAGAGGAGGAGAGGCAGGTAGGGGAAAGAGGAGGGGAAGGGGTAGGGGAGGAAAAGGAGGTCGGTAAGGGTAGGGCGATGAAGAGGAAGGGGAGGAGGGTGAGGGGGTGTACTTCACTTAGTCAGACGAAGGTGCGGCGTGGCAGCTTTGCACGCCGATGTTAATTTCGGAACGTTTTGCCGTTCTAAAAATGTGAGACGCCCTCACGATGGAATGAAATGAGTCGGAGTTTCGCACCACCACGCATACACACCAGCTGTCTCTAAGGAAGAGAGCCCTGACAGGAGTGCTTGAGTGAATCGTCGGTTTTGCCATCTTCACACTGTTTAAGCTAACAAGCATAATGCAGCGATACAAGAATCTGTGTAACGTATATTACCCTGCTAAACACAAGAGAACGTTATATATCATTATTATGACGTCATGAGTTAGTTGCGGGATGAACAGTTTATGAAGACGTAAATATTTTATTATTTATTGGTGTGTATATAGTATATATGATATATCTACTATATATATATAGTATATAGACGACGTCGCACACATGTGTGTACATGTACACAATTCTGGGGGGGGGCGGCGAGAAATCATGAGCAATGCATGCAACGTCTACAAACTACAAAGTGTATTTTGTTTACTCGGGGTTGGTGAGTATTACATCTGGCGTATTTTGCAGACAGAACTAACAGGTTGAAGCAGGATCGCTTGTACCGCCAACCAAGTCGCAGAACACAATCAGGTTCAATATATATATAGTCGTTGATTAAAGTACATAGTAGTTCAACCCTGTCAGTATGTTGTCTTTCTCTTTCGCGGCGAGCTCTCTTTTCGTATACACAACACACAGCACACACACACACACACACACACACACACCACACACACACACACACACACACACCCACACACTCACATACACCAACACAACACATACACACGCACGGAACAAACTCCACACAACACAACATACACACACACACACACACACACACACACCACACACACAACACACCACCACACACGACACACACACACACGACACACCACACGGCAGATGCTCCGCTAAATGCTGCGCGTGTGTGGTACGTGTGTAGGTGGTGTGTCGTAAGCATCACCCCGCCTCTAGCTCAGGAAGCCTGCTGCTACCAGCATATCCCATTTAACTAGGCTCCACCGCCATTAGTCCTCTATGATGTAACCACGGCCGCTTTTCTGGCACGTGTATAAACGTGCCAAACCGTCAACGGAACGAATTATGGTTTCGGCTATGTTGGGGTTTTGTCTCTCGGCGTGGTTGTAGCCTTGTGAAGAAGCCATCTTGTGGTGTATTCTATGCTATTAGGGCACTCGGGCGCACGAAGTCAGTGCTCAGTTGTTATGTGCATACGGTCATATCTATGCTATCTATCTATCTATCTATCTATCTATCTATCTATCTATGCTATCTATCTATCTATCTGATCTATCTATCTATCTATTGATCTATCTATCTATCTATCTATCTAGCCATCCACTATCTTATCTATCTATGCTGATATATATATCTATTTATCTGATTTATCGTAGTTATCTACTATCTATTTATTATCTTATCTAGCTATCTATCTATCTATCTATCTAGATCTATCCTATCTATCTGAGTCTATTGTATCTATATCTATCTTATCTAATCTACTTCTATCTATCTATCATCTAGTTCTATCATCTATCTATCTATTCTATCGATTATCTATCTATCTATCGTATCTATATATATTGATTTATGCTATCTATCGATCTATCTATCTATCTATCTATCGTATCTATTGCTATCTATCTATCTCTCTATCTCTCATCGATCTATCTATTATCTATATACCTATCTTATCAGCTATCTAGCCATCCATCTATCTATTGATCTAGCTATCTATTAAATACATATATATTCCCGTCTCTGTTCGCATGTACAGAACATGTGTAGCAATTAATATTCCCAGCTATACCTTCTGGTGTTGTGACATCTGTGGCTGTATGTCAACGGCAGCTGCATGCTTAATTACTACAGCTCGGCCCATGGCGTCGCATAATATTCGCCGTGTATAATATTAACAATTATTCGCCGGAGGCCCGGAGGCAAGGTGAATCGTAGAGCGAAGACGAGACGAAGTCGAGGGGATTATTCAACAAGATTCACCGAGCCTGAGGCGAATAATTGTTTTATTATCATTGCCGATTATTTGGTACTTTTAGGGACAGCTTTTCTTTAAATTTCGTCAAATTTCAGGCTTTCCGCAACATTTGACAATCTAGCCCCATTTTTGACGCCACTCACAATGGTAACACTAGAGATGATATCGACAAATAAACACATAGTCTCGACAATCAGCGCAGGATTTCCTAATCACCGGCGATGATCTAATATAATATATTCGAACAAGCAGACGTTACGTTTACACACACACACACACACACATCACACACACCACACACACCACACACACACACACACACACACACACACACACACACACAACACACACACACAACACACACACACACACACACAACACGCATACACACAATCACACCGACACACACACACACACAGACACACACCACACACACAACCACACACACACACACACACACACCACACACCACCCACACACAAACACACACGCCGCACGGCACGCACCATACACTCGCAAGCACCACACACACACACACACACACACACACACCAATACACTACACACACACACACACACCACACACACATACACACACACAACACACACACACACACAACACACACACACACACAGCGCGGCGTTTGCGCCGCGCACATACGCACACACACACACACACACACACGCACGCACGCACGCAATTACACTCGCAAGCACACCAACAAACACACACACACACACACACACAACACACACATGACCATACCACACACACACACACACACACCCACACACACTCTCTCTCTCTCTCATCTCTCTCTCTCTCTCTCGCTCTCTCATCCCTAAAATCTCTATTTCCTCTCTCTCTCTTCTCTCTCTCTCTCCTGCTTCTCCTTTTCTCGCTCTCTCTCTCGCTCTCTCTCCTCTCTCTCGCTCTCTACCCCCCCTCTCTCTCTGTCTCTCTCTTCTTCTCTCCATTCTTCTCTCTCTCTCTGCTTCTCGCTCTCTCTCTCTCTTTCTCTCTCTCTCTCTCTCTCTACTGACACTGAGGAGGGCGGTCACTGTTTACACGTGACGAGTGAACGTGTGAGTGTTCTACTCTCGTCCTCAGTGGCTCGTTAACGCCCCCTAGCTCACCCTCTCCCCCACATAGCTGGAGACGGACCATTTACCGGTACATGTCGCTATCCTAGTGTCCGTTGTCAGAAACAAAATCTTAATATTAGTCTTAAGATATTATGTCTTAACCCGTTTTCCCATTCAGGAGCCCATTGTCAGAAACAAAATTATTCTTATTATTAGTCTAAGTTAACATTTTTCTTGGCACTTTTTCTCGTTCAGAAAAAAAGTACTCTTAACATTAACTTTTTTCGTAGACCGCACCTCTATATACACCGCATTAGCGAAACTGCATAACTTGCAATCACATTTCTGTAAACGAATCTACAGGAAAAAGTGTTAAAAGGTTGATGTCAATTAAGACTGATTTTGTTTCTGAAAACGGCCTCTCCCCTCTATAGTCACGGAAGATTCCCACTCACACAATGGTAAAGACAGCCCAGCAATTTTACATCGTCATTTAACCAACAAGAAATTCGCAATTGCCCAATATTGGAGACGGGCCAGCCATTTTACACTACTATAAGAAATTCAAAGGCACCCCCAAAAATCACCTTATTTCGACAGTCCAGGTTTTTACACCTCGAGAAAACACAGGGGTTCGAACGCTAGAGGGCTAGGATTCGAATTCACAGCGTTCGTAGTTGAAGATGGACACACACTATATAACCGCTAGCCAGCACCGAGGGCTGGGCAGAGCGTTTACAGGTTCGCTGTGACTCATCGAGAACCAGTGATGTGATGTGGTATGCGATGCAATGCTATTCTGTGCTATGCTATGCTACGCTATGATATGCTATGCCATGGTATGCTAGGCTACGTTACGCTACGCGATGCTGCGCCATGCTACGTTAATATATACTACGCTGTGCTATACTACGCAATGCCATGCTATGCTATTCTATGCTATGTCATGCTATGCTTTGGTATCCTATGCTTTGGCATGATATGCCATGTTATTCTACGCTATACTATGCCATGCTATGCTATGCTATACTATGCTATAATATGCTATGCTATACTACGCTATGGCATGCCATGCTACGCTACGCTATGCTATGCTATGCTATGTTACACTATGGTGTCATATGTGCATGTTACCGGTAACGCTCTCTAGCTATCCCACGCTTTTAACAGCTATCAAGACGGACGGACGGACGGACGGACGGACGGACTGACGGACGGACGAACTGACGGACGGACTGACTGACTGACATACGGACGGACATTCGGACGGACAGACGGACGGACGGTCGAATACCAAGAATCGGTGGGTTTAGCGATAGTTTCAGAGCTGGTGGCTGCATTCATGGCGGTAGAGGCTGCGGTTTTATCGTGTCTGGTTTTTGAACGATAGTTGATCACAAAGCGAAACACTCGCGCTGGATGCAAGAGTCTATCGTTTGGGTGGGCGAGCGAGTCAGTGACTGATTGCTAGAGATATGGCGGTGAGGTAGGTGGTATGAATGATAGTATAGATGAATATCTGAGTAGGTAGGTGAGTATAAAAGGGTGGGTAGCTAGAAGAGTAAATGGAAAGAGTAGGTAGGTATATGTGAGTAGATGGAAGGGTGCTTAGGAAGAGTAGATAGGAAGAGACTGGGTAGATAGGTGAGAGAATACGCGGATGGGTCGACGGATGAGTTGGTGAGTAGATGGAGGGATGGAGGAATGGATAGATAGATAGATATATAGATAGATAGATATATAGATAGATATATATATAGAATAGAATAATAGATAGAATAGATAGATAGATTAAGATAGATAGATAATAATAGATAGAAGATAGTATAGATAGATGTATGATGGATAGATGGTAAATTGACAGATATGCAAGTTAAGTGGATGCAGAGATGGATGGCGCGAGCGATCTGTTGACCTATCTGTTACTAAACAGGTGTTATTCACGACCCGCCCGGTATATTACAACGACACTACCGATAGACATACCTCTCCCAAGTCGCTTTCTGTCTGTATGATGTCCATGAGAGTCTGACATCGACCATAGCCAACAGCAGCGACAGCAAACAAGACGATGACGATATTCTGCGACATATCTGTCTCCGACGGTTTCTACAACGGAGAGGTTGACGAATCCTTACCT
>NW_014577507.1:57444-63182 GCF_000485595.1 Priapulus caudatus
TTATACCCTCCACCCGTCACAGTGTGAACATGATAACAATCTTCAACTGTTAAACGCATTAATCTCTGAATGACTCTTGCGAGAATAGTACTCGGGAGTAGTGGCAATACCTGGACTCCCAACCTGAGGAAGGCTTCTGATTGGTCGAGAGACACCACGTGACCGCAGAAGTGACGTTTATTTCGGCGCCAGGGGCCGCCACGTCACTTCCGGTCTATGACGTCACTTTCGCCCCGGTGGTAACGTCACTTCCGGTCTATGACGTCACTTCCGCAGTCACGTGGTGTCTCTCGACCAATCAGAAGCCTCATTCAGGTCGGGTGTCCAGGTATTGCCACTACTAATGTCAATAAAAGCTCTTCTGAGCAAATATCGTTTATATTAAAATAAAATTATTATATTAAATTTATATTAAATTATTGTTGATGTGAATACCTTTTGGATTAGCTAACGTCCTCAAATACCGCAGTACAGTGATGGTTCTTCTTTGAAACGTGGGTTTACATCTGGTCCGGCCCGGTGCGGTTAAACGTCATCATAAACCAAAGTAAAACAAAATGATTTGCTTTTACATATCGAAACATTTTACATTATGTTATATAAACATTTTACATAATGTTATATTTATATAACATAATGTAAAATGTTTCGAGATTTGTATAGCTTGTTGTTTAGGGGGGTTTTCTTTATTCTTAGTGACGTTTTTTGGTTGTACGCTGTATGCTAATTGTAGAGCCGCGCCACCTATAGATGCGCGGAAAACTATGTTTTGTTAATGGTGTTCCTACGAATTCGGGTGTTGAACGAGTCGTGGGAAAAACAGTGATCGGTTTTTGGTTCAAACAGAAGAGTCAGTTCCTCAAATAGAGGTGAGTGAGCGATTAGATATTGTAGATCGAAGTAGTCATGGCTATTGTGCCGTCGTACGATTCTAAAGTTATAGTAGAGAGTAAAATTAATATCGCAATTTTCAATGGCAGAATTTTCAGTGAATTTGCCGCCGTGGTAAAGGTGTATTTACCTCCCGATTATATTTGGTTGAGATATCATGATTAATGATAAAATAAGACCTCTATGCTTACTCTGGTAGTGTTTTGCATATGCTTTTAGGTTCGTGCAAGTGTTTTGTGGTCAGTTTGATGGCACAGAAGTGACATTAGTAGGGCATTACACGCTGGATAAAATTTCATTTAGTTCGTCATATTACCGACAAAGGCAGCACCATACGGTTACTGGATTTTGTTTGAGTAGAAATGAATAATTTTGATGTCATTAGTATTTGATTAGATGATTTATTATGGTGTTTTGTAATTGTGTTTTTTTCAGTTTACTTATATATATATAGAAGAAACGTACAAGTACGGCTGTAACGAAACCCAGTATCTACTGATATATTAATAAATAAATCAACACAAGAATTTGGTCTTGTACGTCTAATCCAAGTGATGTTATACTTGTTATAACAAGCTATATACATTATCCAAATCGATACATCAGATGAAAAGAACGTTCCTGAAATATCGCGATACTCATCTTAATATCGTGAGTTCTTATGGCTGAGAATCTAAATGAAAAGAAATGGCTAATACAAATCTAATTGACAATAGACCGATGCTAAGTCATCAATACACCAAAAATACCAAATCTGTATGGAAATTCGAAAATTATTAGCATTTTCATAATTTCGGAGTACATTTGCAGTAGGTCGTTAAGTGGAAAAAATCGCTCGTGCATCAATATGTGATCCAGTTATGTTTGCAAGTGTGCTTTAGTTAAAATCCTGTTTCATCTAACATTGTTCAGGCCCGTAGGGAAGGGGAGTGCGACGGGTGCGCCCACCCCCACAGGCTGGGGAGGTCCACTTTTTTGTGGACTAACGATTTAAAAGAAAGTGAATTAATAAAAAAATAATAGCATTGTTTGTGTTCTAATTCGCTGATTGTGTAGTAAAAATGAAATAATGTTACAAGTTAACATAACAAACATGTTACATAATGTAATGTGTTTTCCAAAACATCCATTTTGAAGTTCAACAATTTGAGAAATGTCCACGTTGTGAGGTTCGTTTTTGGCTTTTTGGCGTTTTTGCCTTCAAAACGCGCGAAATGCAGTCTCAGACAACCTAATTTTCAAGATTTTCAGGGGGGCATGACCCAGGACCCCCCTAGAGACTGGCGCCTCCTGCGCTCGTTAGGTCCGTATACTCAATGGATCGCACCCTCCCGTAAAAAACCTACCTACTGGCCTGTTGTTGTTAACGCTATTTGGCTGCAAGTTTGATGCCGTAACCCTTGTCTCGGATGCTGTTGTCTGTAGTCAATGTAGAGGGCGCCACCTTGCACTGCCGTACCTACAAGACTGGTGATTCCACACAGAATGAAGACTGCACTCACGTCCCCAGTGTTATCAACGAGAACGCCTGCAACAAAACCAGGTGTATATACGTGTTATCACGTTTTCTCGAAGAGTGTTCCGACCATAAAAAGACACGGAGATCAATATAGATCAATACACATCAAAGATCAATACACATCAAAGATCAATACACATCAGATATCAATAAAGACGCCCCCGTGACAATGTTGTAGTGTGCTTACCTGCAGCCAATGGACCAGAGAAAGCGCCCAGCCCAAGGAATAACAGATAGATTGCCTGGACCATCGGTAGATTCTGTATGCGGAATAGGTCTACTAGAATTGTGGTCTCCATGCTAACTCTTATGCCGTGGCTACACCCGTACAACACACAGCAAAGCGCAAACACCCACACTTCCCCCGCACGCAGAAACAAGAGGCTGCTTGTTCCGATTGCTATGGTTGTGACGCCGAAGATCAGATGACGCGGGAACCATCGTCTGTCTCCTACGATTGCCACTAGGAAGCGGCTGATGACGTTGCAAAATTGCATCAAAGTCAACATCAGAGCAGCTCGCGCCAGACTCATGCCCTGCTTGGTGCCGTACAGTACGCAGAAGGTCATCCAGATTTCCTGGTAAAAGCCGAACATAAAGTTGCTCAAGCAGTGAACAGCGAATTTGATCTTATCGCCCGTTGACATCACGAGGCCCAGGTTCTTGTCGCGGCTTGCTCGTGCGACCTGATTGCCGCGGCGTGGTTCCGTCGTGGCTTTTCGTATCCTGCGAAAAAGAGCGCCAGCTGCTACTGTTTGTAGACATGCGCCTGCTAAGATTCCCATCGTACCTTCCCAGGAGTAAATCTCAATCAGCTTTACACACAGTAGAGGACCGACTAGTGCGCCCGTTGCATAGGCCGCCTGCGTGAGACCGGTTGCCAGAGGTCGTTTCTTGTCGAAATAAAGTGCGGCGATAGTCACAGATGGTGTGTAAATCATTCCTCTACCAAAACCTGCAAATATTCAGATTAATAAATATTAATATAATATATATATATAATATGAATGATAAATATTAATAAATATTCAGAGAAATAAAGTGCATTGACGGTCACGAATCATTCATCTACCAAAACCTGCAAATATTCAGATTAATAAATATTAATATAATATATATATATATAATATTAATTATAAATATTGATAAATATTCAGATAAATAAAGTGCATTGACGGTCACGAATAATTGCTCTACCAAAACTTGGAAATATTCAGATTTCTTTGATAGAACACGCTATGTCCTATTCAGCCCCCCCCCCCCCACGTACACAAAAGTCGTTCTACCCATTCTCTCACGAAATGCCGTGCGAACGTGTGATATAGTGTGTGACATTATATATTCTAAACAAACGTGCGTGCGTGCGTTTGCACGTAGACGTTCGTGCGTGCGTGCGTGCGTGCGTGTGCATGTTTACGTGCGTTCGTGTGCACGTACAGGTGCGTGCGTGCGTGCGTGTGTGTGTACGTACACACGCGTACGTGTACACGTACACAGAATACATGTACATATACGTACTGAACCGAGAGCGCACGCCGCACTCGACATTTCATCGATTTTTGTCACAAATGACCCGGTGACCTGTGACGTCAAACAACCCTTTGGCTAACTACGTACTGGCTTATCAATGCACCCTATTGGATGAATGTTATCATGCATTTGCTCTGAGATCCCTCTTTGAATGTCCAACATCCGCACTCACCTGTGAGTAGACCATATGCCCCGATCAGAACGTGTAGATTCGGTGCTCCGTAGCTGAGACACATTCCGAACGCAGCCAGCATCCCTCCTGTCATCACTATCACACGGTAGCTGTACTCCTCAGCCAGCAGAGCGAACACGGGACCTGATCGCAAAGTTACAGATGAAAGAGTGAAATAATTAAACTGCTGACTGTCCTTATTACGCGAATCTATAAAAAGGCTACGTTTCAGCTCATTTCGCTTTGGCGATAAATTGACCACGTCACGAAATTTCTATGGTGTATATTTGTAAAATCTTTGTTGCATTTTTTTTACATGAAAAGTAAGTACTAACGGCACTAAATGTATCCTTAAATTCTTACCTGATAAGATTGTTTTTTAACTAGTTACAAATCCAAAAAATCTATGGGCTATATGTATGCGTAACGAGTGTTTGTTCACATCGAACGGAACAGCAAAATAGGAAGTATAATGCACCAATTTAACCATAAAAAAGTGAACAGAATCACTTACATTTGTGAAAAAGTGGAGCATGATTTTTTCTACTTTAACTATTAGCGGGGTGACGTAACCACTTTAACAGAATTATCGAGTCAAAACCGCGATGCAGAGAGTGCTTCAATACGTATGAGGAAAAAGTACGAAGATACGTATATATATATATATATTAATTCGTATATATATATATATATACGTATATAAAGTAACGAGATATACCGAACCTGCCATCCACGATATTCGCCAGTCGTAAGAGACGCGCTCGGAGGGCAATCATAGATTCCTGCCATTTAGATACACGTGACGAACTCTACGAAAGCCAGAGAAACAAGATGACAAGAGACCCATCACAAATAATTTCCACGAACCCGCCGCACATCCACACAGCCCAAGCCGTGATCGGTGTTGTGACAGAAACTTGCCTCTCCGTGCTTCCTGCTCCTTGTTAGATTCCGTCCTTGTTACGACGTTCTCATTGCTGGAATGCCGTGTCGCATTCCTCCTGCGTGGATATCACCCTATTTTCTCCTTGCGGTGTTCAGGTGCTTTGCTCCACCGGGTTTGTATGCCAGATCTGCGCTCATTGAACCGCTTACTACTTTCTCTTCTGCCGAAACTACCTAAGATTCGTTGAGTATGTGGATTGCTCAGGCTTTACAGGTAATTGTGACAACAATCTACTAAAATACGTGTCACATGCAACCACAGGGCAGCGCCAAAGAGTCAGTAGAGAGATGTGCGTACGTCGCTTCGGCTCCCCTGAGTAGACTACCATTTTCAAGAGTCAATTCAGAATTGACATGTTTACAGTTGACGATTTTTATCGTGCTACAGTGACGGGGAGCTATAATACTATTAGTGCCCTTAGATAATATCATGCAAGATAACAGTTTACACAGCTTTTCATTGGCGAGGAACGATCCACCTTTTTTTCTGAACCTTTTCGATGTCGGATTATACTGCCGTATCTTGCACGTCCCACGTTGCTCTTGTCCGGTATTTTCTGCGAGCGGCCGTGGGTGCAGGGTACCCCCGGTCCGTAGTCGCTGTAGCGAAGCAATCTTAGCGGGGGTGCAGTGCCAGATCGACGATTTCCAGGAGGGGTGAAAAAAGGTGGGGTGGCGATC
>NW_014577507.1:63192-68675 GCF_000485595.1 Priapulus caudatus
TGTGTGTGTGTGTGTGTGTGTGTGTTGTGTGTGTGTGTGTGTGTGTGTGTGTGTGTGTGTGTATGTGTGTGTGTAGATATAAGAGTATGTAGGGGGAAACAGCAAGAAAAACAGCTAGTGAAAATCTGTTCTGTTCGTTTCAGTCAAGCAGCCATCCGTTTGACCGAATGAGCTAACATTATAATTATACAGTTGCTTCGTTGGTGTAAGTAAGGGGAAAGACTTCGAGAACAAACGTAGGCTATTTAGTTATCACGGTGGAAGCAACCATAGAAGAAGCGTCTTAGAAGAAAGGGTTTGGGAGTTAATTGCAATGGAAAAAGCTTGTAAAGTGGTATTTTCATAATATTTTGAATGAGTTTAATACTATATCATAGCCTCCACCCGTCACAGTGTGAACATGATAACAATCTTCAACTGTTAAACGTGTTAATCTCTGAATGACTTTTGAAAAAATAGTACGGTGGTACGCGAGTGGGTCGTAACATCACTAACGGCTTATATTCTTCAACGCTAATTTATGATTACATCTGTATTGTTCACTTATTCATCCTTACTTTAGGTAACAAAAAGTATTACGGCGTTGCGCAGAAAAATAACGGCAAGAACAAACGTGGACAGACAGGGCGGTAGAAGCGACCATAGAAAATGAGTCAGAAAAAAGGGTTGATTGTACATCGCAATTGAAAAAGCTTGTAAAATGGTATCTTCATGATATTTTGAATGAGTTTAATACTATATTATACCCTCCACCCGTCACAGTGTGAACATAATAACAATCTTCAACTGTTAAACGCATTAATCTCTGAATGACTTTTGCGAGAATAGTACTCGGGAGTAGTGGCAATACCTGGACTCCCGACCTGAGGAAGGCTTCTGATTGGTCGAGAGACACCACGTGACCGCAGAAGTGACGTTTATTTCGGCGCCAGGGGCCGCCACGTCACTTCCGGTCTATGACGTCACTTTCGCCCCGGTGGTAACGTCACTTCCGGTCTATGACGTTACTTCCACAGTCACGTGGTGTCTCTCGACCAATCAGAAGCCTCCCTCAGGTCGGGAGTCCAGGTATTGCTACTACTAATGTCAATAAAAGCTCTTCTGAGCAAATATCGTTTATATTAAAATAAAATTATTATATTAAATTTATATTAAATTATTATTGATGTGAATGCCTTTTGGATTAGCTAACGTCCTCAAATACCGCAGTACAGCGATGGTTCTTCTTTGAAACGTGGGTTTACATCTGGCCCGACCCAGTGCGGCTAAACGTCATCATAAACCAAAGTAAAACAAAATGATTTACTTTTACATATCGAAACATTTTACATTATGTTATATAAACATTTTACATAATGTTATATTTATATAACATAATGTAAAATGTTTCGATATTTGTATAGCTTGTTGTTTAGGGGGGTTTTGTTTATTCTTAGTGACGTTTTTTGGTTGTACGCTGTATGCTAATTGTAGAGCCGCGCCACCTATAGATGCGCGGAAAACTATGCTTTGTTAATGGTGTTCCCACGAATTCGGGTGTTGAACGAGTCGTGGGACACACACAGTGATCGGTTTTTGGTTCAAACAGAAGAGTCAGTCCCTCAAATAGAGGTGAGTGAGCGATTACATATTTTAGATCGAAGTAATCATGGCTATTGTGCCGTCGTACGATTCTAAAGTTATAGTAGAGAGTAAAATTAATATCGCAATTTTCAATGGCAGAATTTTCAGTGACTTTGCCGCCGTGGTAAAGGTGTATTTACCTGCCGATTATATTTGGTTGAGATATCATGATTAATTATAAAATAAGACCTCTAGGCTTACTCTGGTAGTGTTTTGCATATGCTTTTAGGTTCGTGCATGTGTTTTGTGGTCAGTTTGATGGCACAGAAGTGACATTAGTAGAGCATTACACGCTGGATAAAATTTCATTTAGTTCGTCATATTACCGACAAAGGCAGCACCATACGGTTATTGGGTTTTATGTTTGAGTAGAAATGAATAATTTTGATGTCATTAGTATTTGATTAGATGATTTATTATGGTGTTTTGTAATTGTGTTTTTTTCAGTTTACGTATATATATAGAAGAAACATACAAGTACGGCTGTAACGAAACCCAGTATCTACTGATGTATTAATAAAGAAATCAACACAAGAATTTGGTCTTGTACGTCTAATCCAAGTGATGTTATACTTGTTATAACAAGCTATATACATTATCCAAATCGATACATCAGATGAAAAGAACGTTCCTGAAATATCGCGCTACTCATCTTAATATCGTGAGTTCTTATGGCTGAGAATCTAAATGAAAAGAAATGGCTAATACAAATCTAATTGACAATAGACCGATGCTAAGTCACACCAAAAATACCAAATCTGTATGGAAATTCGAAAATTATTAGCATTTTCTTAATTTCGGAGTACATTTGCAGTAGTTCGTTAAGTGGAAAAAATCGCTCGTGCATCAATATGTGATCCAGTTAGGTTTGCAAGTGTGCAAGAGTTAAAATCCTGCTTCATCTAACATTGTTCAGGCCCGTAGGTAAGGGGGTGCGACGGGTGCCCCCCTCCCCACAGGCTGCGGAGGTCAACTTTTTTGTGGACCAACGATTTAAAAGAAAGTGAATTAATAAAAAAATAATAGCATTGTTTGTGTTCTAATTCGCTGATTGTGTAGTAAAAATAAAATAATGTTACAAGTTAACATAACAAACATGTTACATAATGTAGTGTGTTTTCCAA
The DNA here is from genome assembly GCF_000485595.1 of Priapulus caudatus. Taxonomy (NCBI): domain Eukaryota; kingdom Metazoa; phylum Priapulida; class Priapulimorpha; order Priapulimorphida; family Priapulidae; genus Priapulus; species Priapulus caudatus. The sequence goes on from NW_014577507.1 coordinate 65,940, forward strand.
AACATCCATTTTGAAGTTCAACAATTTGAGAAATGTTGATGAGTTTTTGGCTGCCTGTTTTCATATCATACTGCCTTTAAAACGCGCGAAATGCAGTCTCAAACAACCTAATTTTCAAGATGTTCAGGGGGGCATGGCCCAGGACCCCCCTAGAGACTGGCGCCTAGCTCCTGCGCTCGTTAGGTCCGTATACTCAATGGATCGCACTCTCCCGTAAAAACCTACCTACGGGCCTGTTGTTGTTAACGCTATTTGGCTGCAAGTTTGATGCCGTAACCCTTGTTTCGGATGCTGTTGTCTGTAGTCAATGTAGAGGGCGCCACCTTGCACGGCCGTACCTACAAGACTGGTGATTCCACACAGAATGAAGACTGCACTCACGTCCCCAGTGTTCTCAACGAGAACGCCTGCAACAAAACCACGTGTATATACGTGTTATCACATTTTCTCGAAGAGTGTTCCGACCATAAAAAGACATGGAGATCAATATAGATCAATAAACATCAAGGAATAATACACATCAAAGATCAATACACATCAAAGATCAATACACATCAAAGATCAATACACATCAAATATCAATGAAGACGCCCCCGTGACAATGTTGTAGTGTGCTTACCTGCAGCCAATGGACCAGAGAAAGCGCCCAGCCCAAGAAATAACAGATAGATTGCCTGGACCATCGGTAGATTCTGTATGCGGAATAGGTCTACTAGAATTGTGGTCTCCATGCTAACTCTTATGCCGTGGCTACATCCGTACAACACACAGCAAAGCGCAAACACCCACAATTCCCCCGCGCGCAGAAACAAGAGGCTGCTTGTTCCGATTGCTATGGTTGTGACGCCGAAGATCAGATGACGCGGGAACCATCGTCTGTCTCCTACGATTGCCACTAGGAAGCGGCTGATGACGTTGCAAAATTGCATCAAAGTCAACATCAGAGCAGCTCGCGCCAGACTCATGCCCTGCTTGGTGCCGTACAGTACGCAGAAGGTCATCCAGATTTCCTGATAAAAACCGAACATAAAGTTGCTCAAGCAGTGAACAGCGAATTTGATCTTATCGCCCGTTGACATCACGAGGCCCAGGTTCTTGTCGCGGCTTGATCGTGCCACCTGATTGCCGCGGCGTGGTTCCGTCGTGACTTTTCGTATCCTGCGAAAGAGGGCGCCAGCTGCTACTGTTTGTAGACATGCGCCTGCTAAGATTCCCATCGTACCTTCCCAGGAGTAAATCTCAATGAGCTTTACACACAGTAGAGGACCGACTAGTGCGCCCGTTGCATAGGCCGCCTGCGTGAGACCGGTTGCCAGAGGTAGTTTTTTGTCGAAATTAAGTGCAGCGATAGTCACAGATGGTGTGTAAATCATTCCTCTACCAAAACCTGCAAATATTCAGATTAATAAACATTAATATAATATATATATATATATATATAATAATAATGATAAATATTGATAAATATTCAGAGAAATAAAGTGCATTGACGGTCACGAATCATTCATCTACCAAAACCTGAAAATATTCAGATTAATAAATATTAATATAATATATATATATAATATTAATTATAAATATTAATAAATATTCAGATAAATAAAGTGCATTGACGGTCACGAATAATTGCTCTACTAAAACCTGCAAATATTCAGATTTCTTTGATAGTACACGCTATATGTCATTATTCCCCCACGTACACAGAAGTCGTTCTACCCATTCTCCCACGAAATGCCGTGCGAACGTGTGATATAGTGTGTGACATTATATATTATAAACAAACGTGCGTGCGTGCGTTTGCACGTAGACGTTCGTTCGTGCGTGCGTGCGTGCGTGCGTGTGCACGTACAGGTGAGTGCGTGTGTGTGTACGTACACACGCGTACGTGTACACGTACACAGAATACATGTACATATACGTACTGAACCGAGAGCGCACGCCGCACTCGACATTTCATCGATTTTTGTCACAAATGACCCGGTGACCTGTGACGTAAAACAACCCCTTGGCTAACTACGAACTGTCTTATCAATGCCCCCTATTGGATGAATGTTATCATGCATTTGCTCTGAGATTCCTCTTTGAATGTCCAACATCCGCACTCACCTGTGAGTAGACCATATGCCCCGATCAGAACGTGTAGATTCGGTGCTCCGTAGCTGAGACACATTCCGAACGCAGCCAGCATCCCTCCAGTCATCACTATCACACGGTAGCTGTACTCATCAGCCAGACGGGCGAACACGGGACCTGATCGCAAAGTTACAGATGAAAGAGTGAAATAATTCAACTGCTGACTGTCCTTATTACGCGAATTTATAAAAAGGCTACGTTTCAGCTTATTTCGCATTGGCGTTAAATTGACCACGTCACGAAATTTCTATGATGTATAATTGTAAAATGTTTGTTGCATTTTTTTACATGAAAAGTAAGTACTAACGGCACTAAATGTATCTTCAAATTCTTACTTGATAAAATTGTTTTTTAACTAGTTACATATCTAAAAAATCTATGGGCTATGTATGAGTCACGAGTGTTTGTTCACATCGAACGGAACAGCAAAATAGGAAGTATAATGCAGCAATTAACCATAAAAAGGTGAACAGAATTACTTACATTTTGTGAAAAAGTGGACATGATTTTATTTTACTTTTACTATTTACGGTGACGTAACCACTTTAAACAGAATTTTTTGGTAGGCAAACGCGACTGCAGAGTGTAGCATTCATACGTATG
>NW_014577507.1:68685-72365 GCF_000485595.1 Priapulus caudatus
ATACCGTACAATACAAGCCATACCGTACAATACAAGCCATACCGTACAATACAAGCCATACCGTACAATACAAGCCATACCGTACAATACGAGCTATACCGTATGTAGTGGTGGCACCGGACCCTCGGGTTCCCAGCACGGTGGTGGGGGGGGGGCTCCCTGGGAACCGCAGTATGGGTTAATGTTCCGTGTTTGTGACTGTATAATAATTTGTAATGTCTGCTGGCTATTAGTGTGCGTTTTCGTGGTGTTTTGCCGGCTCATCAATTAACGATGTAGATAGAGGAGTCCCTACATGGGGGCCGCTATGTTGTGTCCGGTAGTCCCCCCTCTAGCGGCGAAGAGTGGCGCGGGCCGTGTGAACAGCTAGTGGTGTTGTAGAGTAGGGCCGTGTGAAGGTACGGCGGGCAGTTCGGCTCTGGTATCGATTGAGGGAGTACTTGTAGTTCAGTTCGTCTCTGGTATCGAAGAAGGGAGGACTCGTCAGGTAGTATGTAGTCTTGTTCACTCCGTGAGTGTGCATGGAGTGGAGAGGCTTGTTGAGCTGTGTGTGGTTATATGTAACAGTTAGCGTACGAGTACCCGTGGTAGAGGTACTGTACGGTCACGGGTGTTTGACGTGGCTTGCCTCACGGGTGAGGGAGACAGGCGCGTCGGTTAATTGGTGAGGAGGCACTGTTGTATTGTCCTGTTGGGCGGCGAGTAAATAATACAGTACTAGTAGAATATTAAATAGGTTGGTTTAATATTCCTAAACCAGAGTATTGAGATGTATCAACTCTGCACGAATAGGGGGAAAGCTGGCCTATTCGTGCACGGCTGCACGGGGGGGGGAGAGGCTGGCGGTTATTTAGGCTGCGTTCATAATTCATTCTATTTGTAGAGCCTTTGTTTATACACCGGGTTGACATTTATTATGAGACGTAACGTAAGGCCAGCGGGCAGGGTGGGGTTGCCCGGTGTTGTGTTTGTGTGTGTCGTCCCTCGTCTGGCATTGTTGACTAATTACACGACGCAACGGAACCAAAACACGATGGAACGGGTTATTGCGGAGAGGAGCGCAGTAGCACTGAGGCGCTCGAGTGGCTAGCGGAGTCCGGTTGGCGACGATACGGCCATTTCAACGCCTCCGGGCACAACAGGTGAGTGAGATACCTAAGGTTGTTGCTAGTCACTACGTTTCGACATGTGGCGCCATCGGGTGTCGCCGGGAGATCCTAAAACGCTACAATACGAGCCATTCCGTTCAATACGAACCATACCGTACAATACAAGCCATACTGTACGAAACAAGCCATACCGTACAATACAAGATATACCGTACAATACGAGCTATACCGTACCATATGAACCATACCGTGCAGTACAAGCCATACCGTACAATACGAACCATACCGTACAATACAAGCCATAGCGTACAATACAAGCCATACTGTACAAAACAAGCCATGCCGTACAATACGAACCATACCGATGGGATGGGATGGGATGGGATGGGATGAAATGGGATGGATGGATGCATGCATGGATGGATGCATGGATAGATAGATAGTTAGATTTTTGTGGGTATTTTCCTTTCAACCAAGCGGTCACCAACTGAGTAACGCCACTGATTTCCCCGGGCAACGCCGGGTATCCCGCTAGTCGTTTATATTAAAATTAAATTAAATTATTTTCATGTTGATGTGGATACCGTTTGGATTCGCTAACGTCCTCAAATACCGCAGTACAGCGATGGTTCTACAAATTTGAAACGTGGGTTTACATCTGGCCCGACCCGGTGCGGTTGAACGTCATCATAAACCAAAGTAAAACAAAATGATTTGCTTTTACATATCGAAACATTTTACATAATGATATATTTAAATAACATTATGTAAAATGTTTCGATATTTGTATAGCTTGTTATAACAAGCTATATACATTATCCAAATCGATACATCAGAAGAAAAGAACGTTAGGGTAGAGGCTATAATACTATTAGGCCCTTTCAAGATAATATCATGAATATAACAGTTTACAAGCTTTTTCAATTGCGAGAAACGATCAACAGTTTTTTCTGAGAGGCATTTTCTATGGTCGCTTCTATACCGCCCTGTCTGCACGTCCACGTTTGCTCTTGCCGTTATTTTTCTGCGCGACGCCGTCGGTGTCAGGGCTGTAGGCTGAGCAAATGCTTAGCGGGGGGAGGGGGCAGTGCCAGATCGACGATTTCCAGGAGGGGGTAAAAAATAGGTGGGGGTGTGGGGGACCTCCCCCATAAATTTTTGAAAATGTAGATCGCAGGAGGATGGTATTTGAGTCACTTTTGAGTACATGTACCGCCTTCATTCCGACTCTTCTAGTAGAACAATTTATTTTTTTAATTTTGCTCCAAAATCTAGGGGGAGCTGCCCCCTTGCCCCCCAGAGGCACTCATACTTTTTTGTTACCTAAAGTAAAGATGAATAAGTGAACAATACAGATGTAATCATGAATTAGCGTTGAAGAATATAAGCCGTTAGTGATGTTACTTTAAAGTTATTACGTCACCGTAAAAAGTAAAAGTAAAAAAAATCATGTCCACTTTTTTGCAAAATGTAAGTGATTCTCTTCACTTTTTATTGTTAAATTGCTGCACTATACTTTCTATTTTGATATTCCGTTCGATGTGAACAAGCACTCGTGACACATACATAGCCTTTAATGTCGTGATCAATATTTCAAATCGCTCAATTTTTTTTGGATTTTTAACTAGTTAAAAAACAATCTTATCAGGTAAGAATTTGAGGATACATTGAATGCCGTTAGTACTTACTTTTCATGTAAAAAAATTGCAACAAATTTTTTACAAATATACACCATAGAAATTTCGTGACGTGGTCAATTTAAAGAAGAATAAACAAGAAAACAATACAGGCAACTCAGAGTGCAGATAGAAAGACACGAGCACTCCCGAAACGCCAGAGAAATATTTTCGCAAGTGTGATTCAGAGTTTAATGCGCTTGGCAGTTGAACATTGTCATCTGTCATCACGTGCATATTTTGCACGATTCTTATCGCGTGCGTATTTTGACGGATAGTGACTGTAAAAGTATACGACACTGCTTCAAAATATGCGTAGATGCCTTTTCCGTTTACACGCGTTTTCATTGCGATGAACTATCAACGCTATCTTTTGAGATTCTTCTTCTATAGTTTCTTCCAACGTGATGATTATACTCAAAATGCGCGTAAAAGGGGTAGCGAATGCTTTGTGCTGGCTGCGAGCGAAATCTAGAATGGGTCCGAGTTGGAGGATTTTTACGTGGTCCACCTCCTGGGTTTCCAGCCAACGGTCGATAGCCATTTAGTTGCGCGATCTATAGGTGATCGCCGCTTCGACAAAAGGCCGGCTTAACTCACCAAAAAACTTTTCAGTTGCAGAAAGTGCAAAAAAGGTTCAATGACTCATCGCATTAAATCGGGGCGCGTAAAATCGGGGTTTCACTGTATATTTCACCAGGAGTGAATAAAAATTGTTTTCAAACAGGTTTTGATTCACTCCTGATCGAATGTATGCGGTATATATAAGGTAGACTCTTTCTACCCGTGATCGCATCAGTGGTTACGCGTGAGTGTGTTGACTACACCCTTGCTAGCGTCTATGTGAATGCAGATAATAACAGTACTGCTCTGCTTACCGGGCGTGAATAGCAGT
>NW_014577507.1:72375-76482 GCF_000485595.1 Priapulus caudatus
CCATCGGAAGGCACTTAGCCAATTAGCCGGCGCCTTTCTACTATGGCGCCGGTACCCCGTTAACAATAGCGGATCCTCGAAGGAGTCTGGTAATGGAATTAGCGGGCGCCTTTGAGGTTAAGCGAATCCTCGAAGGGGCCCGGTAATGGAATTAGCGGACGCCTTTGAGGTGCAGAGAATCCTCCGAGGAGGTCAATAATGCAATTAACTCGAGCCCAAGAGCTCGGGAGTGTGAACGGCGCATGCGTGGCGCATGCTTGGTTCGCGGTCGTGCCTGCGTATATAAGGCAGAGCGCAAGGAAAATCGAGGAATCTCTCGGCAACCAGAAGCGACCGCGACAGCACTGTGTAACTGTTCAAATCACTGTAACTGTACGAACCGCACGTAAACTACGAGTCATGGTATTATAACATCTGGCTTTTGTCTATGTCTTTGGCTACGCAGATAACATTAGAATCTATAAATTCACAGATAACATAGTAACGTAAAAAGATGCGTTACATATTTGGTGCGAGTGAGAGTCGCTAGTTCCTGCTGGTTATCGCGGGCATCCCGCAATGCTATCTACTATACGTATCACGTGCCGAATCATCAACGATAGCATCGTGTCATCATCAACCTTACGTTTTCATCCACCGCTCCAGACTGAACACCGCCATACGATCGGCTGGGTGAGTAAAGCTAACCTTCTGCCGGTTTAGTTCTAAGTTATGTTTAAGTTACCTATTGCTGTGTTACACCACGTAATTCATTATTGTCGTCGATTTCTCCCTTATGCGCGTCCTCTGCGAGTGTTGTGGTCTCCGCGCTACGTGCATTAGTTATCGCACACCTCCGCACATACCTAGACGGCTTTGCAGCTTGATGATTGCTGCCATTCGTTACGTATGAGTATTGAGTGATCTTCGCGTGTGTGCGCGTGTACGCCTGTGTGTGCGCGTGTACGCCTGTGTGTACGCGTGTACGCCTGTGTGTGCGTGGTTGCACCCGTGTGTGCGTGTGTACGCCTGTGTGTGCGTCTGTACGCCTGTGTGTGCGTGTGCGCGCCTGAGTGGGCATGTGTGCGCCTGCAACGCGTGTGTGCGCGTGTGTGTGTATGCGCCTGCAACGCGCGTGTTCGCGTGTGCGTGTGCGTGTGTGTCTGTACGTGCATCTGCGACGCGTGTGTGCCGCGTGCGCGAGTGCGCGTGTGAGCGTGCACTACATGACCCCACACATCCGCACATACCAAGACGGCTTAACGGTCTGATCATTGAGATGTGAGCCCGTATGGCGACAGATTATTCCCCTCTCGCATTGTAAGCGATACCACCTGATCGGATTTCAACGGCTGAAAAACAGAGCCGCCTAGCCGACAATTTTTTTTAGACGGCTGACAACAAGTTCACACACAGCGACTGTTGCTTCATCGTAACCCTACTATGCTAACTCACGCTATCCACCTTGTGGCTGACGACCACGTACTCGAGTCATCTCTGGTGGCACGACGACAAAACCGTAGTGACGCCTACGACATGACCGAACCTATAGACATGACTACGATACAACGCCCTACCCCATCCGATCTCATTAGAGAGGTGCGCAGTTTGCGCACGTTCATTGCACAGTCCGCGCCACAGGTCCCGTCGCCCTTGATGAATCAGTCATCTGTTTCATGGCGGCTGGACGATTACGGCCATTACGGCCATGCCATTACGGCCATACGGCCATGACGGACGAGGCGGCCATTACACCGCCCAAGCGGACGCGCTTTCTCGGTTGTTTCTGACGCGCCTACGCCGATGTCACCTCATAACTCATCAATCATCCCCACCACCTCATCACCGCTTGGCGATATGGCCTCACAACCCATACACCAAGTGGTACTGCCTTCGCCCGACGCTGGGGCCTCACAACCCTCACGCCGAGTGGGCCTCACGTTCATTACGCTTCATCGCGACCACCCTCACACTGACGCTCGGCCACACCAACAACGACGAAGCCTTTGTGTCGTCAGACGAGACACAGACTAGCTACCCTGCGACGCTTCCGGCTACGACGTCGGAGCAATTCACACGCAGGAATGGTATGACGATTTTCATACGCTGACAACCCAGTAACTCACGCTACTGTACGCTTGCACCGAGCAATCTTTGCGATGCAGCGTGACACTAAAGTGGCACACGTGCGAAGTAAGCGCCATTATGGTAGGCGCGCTAGGGTTCAGTCCGTTGACATAGGAGGTCCCGTATATTTTTTTTAACCCCACGTTGGTAGCCTTACTATATCGTGGTCGAGAAATTTCCTCCACAGCCACTTTGTATTAAGGCGCAAGGCCAAACACGTACTTGCGATGTACATGTGTGTAATCTTCTACTCGCATATCCATTCTTGACATAGGATGCGCATAGAACCGTGCTTACGGGTCGAAACGCCACGTGTCACGACCAATGCGTCAGGGACGCTGGTTAACACAGGGCCTCTTTCGTCGCCTCACCACGACAGCCCGGCGACCAACGCGTCAGGGACGCTGGTTGCCACAGGGCCTCTTTCGTCGAACCCCCACGACGACACGCATGCAGCCAGTGTGCCAATCACTAATAGCTGTGATGCAGACGGGTTGTTGCCACCCCGAAGGTGTAACGAAAGGCATGCAGCCAGTGTGGCTAGCACGCCAATCACTGATAGCTGTGACGCACACGAGTTATTGCCACTCGCGCAATATAGCCGACTACGCTAAAGAGCAAGGTATACACGACGTCTATGTAATGACGCCAGACTACGGTCATTTGATTAGCGGTATGCATCGCAAATTTCACGATGCACACCCCTACTCTATGAGTGCCCCATTATTTAATCAATACCGACCTAAGGATAGTTTTACGGCCCCGGCAGTGCCGCGTGTGCGTGCAGCGCGTGCACCGCTAGCACTAGACGATCGGCAGCCCGGATATCCGCGCGAAGTGCGCAAACGCCGCGCAGCGGTGACACTTACACGATTTCGCTGCACCTTCAACATCACCTTACACGGTTTACATATATAAGGCAAGCACCAACTTCGCTGAATTGAGCAGTTCTGGCCATTCGACGATCGGTTTGACTACCCAGGGAGCTCGACACTTCTTAGAAATGCTTCTAATTCGAAGTTCGCTAGTCGGCGCGCTTTCTTTGCTGTAATAAACGGATTTCAAGTTTCTTCTTTGTTTGTTGTTGTTGATGAGTCTAGTACATATGGCGTGCCATAGACGGCGCAACGACGGCCGAGGCTATAGGCATAGTAGACTGGTACCCGTTCGCCACCTTCACTCCGGCATATCGCTACACTCACGTAGTGTAGCGTCTGGAACTGTCGACCGGGTACCAGTCTATATGAGTAACTCTCTTATTCATGTTGTTTGTGCACGCAGCACAGCGCGGGCGGGCGTTCGGTGTACTTGTGTGTTGCAGATGAGCATTTGACCGGCATTTACACGTGATTATAGGCGAAATAGAGTAGAGAAACATTAAGACTTTCGTACATTTCATGTTTATTTACCTTTTTTTTTATTGAGACGTTCCAAGTGCCTGTGGTTTACTCGATTACACAACAATTCACTCAATGTGATACAATTGTATCCACACCTACGAATACTTCTATTACTACAAGTACATGTTACAATAATTACTAGTAAGTACTACTACTAGTACTACTAAGTACTAGCACTACTAGTACTAGTACTAATTACTACCAGGACGGCAGGAGCTAATAATGACTAACTCTGTTACTAGTAACTTACTAATAATGACGACTCCTGTTACTACTACTAGTACTACTAGACTACTAGTACTACTACTACTATAGTTACTAGTATAGTACTACTACTACTACTAGCTCCAAGAAACGCTCTTTGCTAGGGTTAGAATACCCCTATACTAGACACAGGCACTTGAAGCGTTTCAATAAAATATAATGCTAACTAAATACGAAATCTATTTACTACCAAATTCTTAATGTTTCTAGTATAGGCAGGGCTTGAAACTAACGCTCGCCCGCTCGCCCGAGGCTAGTAGAAATCAGTAAGGGCTAGTAGAATGTCTGGGCTGACCAGCCCTGTTGGCGAGTGAGAATGCTGTTGTGTTGTGTATTG
>NW_014577507.1:76492-79551 GCF_000485595.1 Priapulus caudatus
TTCGTCAGTCTGTGATTTTGCCTTACACAGCTCGATTATGAACAGAGACATTATGTTTTTATAACAAGTGAACACTGTTCATGTCCCAAATGTCTGCCCTCTGTGTCCCCCACTAAAATTGCGGACTGTTCGCTGGCAGCTATGGATTCGTGCGCCGACCTATGCATTCGGCGTAGGGATCCATAGCTGCCAGCGCTGCATACTGTCGTAGGACGTTCCCGCGGTCGCGTGCGCCTTGCCGCGGAACTGCGCGCAAGATATGCGCGCAGCGCTTCGGATCAACATTCCTTTCGGCAACGCTTCTCTAGTATCCCGTCTCATCTGGTTAATTATTAGAGTCGTATTACTTAATTAATTAATCATCGTATTACTTTGTTCGTAAAGCGCACTATAAGTAAGAAGCACTTCATCTAAATGCGTGTATTTCTCAGACACCGTTTAAAGCGTTGTAACTCTGTTTATTCCGCAGCTTGTACGCAACCGTGTCTTGCAATTAGTTCTGCGCCGCTATGGCAATTACCGGGCAGTCGTTCTCACATACTGTCCCGCCTATAACACTGTGCCACGTATTACGTCCACAACTTGACATTGTCAGCACCCACCCAACAACGACGAGAACGAGAAACAACGCGAGGAACAGCAGCCACCGCCGCCTTCATCTCCGCTGCCAGCGGGCGCCAGCGCCGCAGGACGAGGAGAACACGAGCTCCCCGCCCCGCCGGAGAACCACTTTTTCGGCACGGTGGCACCCCACCACTGTCCCTCGAGCCCTGATTCGGACGACGACTCTTGGGTCTGGGAGCACTACTGCCCATGGCCATTCCCGGAAGCGGAAATCATCGGATCATTCACCGGGTCGGGCACCGACGACGACCCACTTCACTACGAGTTTCGGGTCGACGAAGGGGACGACCTCCAAAACACCACCTTCCACCCGGAACACCTCCGCCAGATGGCAAACAATCTGGCTGTGGCGGCTATAATGACCGCCATGTTGGAGCCGCCACTATCCCCCAACGGATATGAGGAGGAAGTCGACCACTGAACTTCACGTCGTGTACGGCGTGTGGTCGGGGCCCACGCCAGTAGACAATAATATATCATAATTATGTATTATGAATTATGTATTTATTGTATTGATGGTAGCTCAGCCGCTATCTAAAAGAGCATGTAAACAAATTCGGCTATAAAATTACCATGACGCGTAAGGCCAGCCAGGAGGCTGGCAATTCGATGTTCACAAGTGTACATCGGTATAGTGGGGGGAGAAATGTAATACAGTGATATCAATATCCATGTATACCTACCATATCTGTGTATAACGCGCATTGCATTCTATAATTGAGTTACGACAAGTAGCGGAGTAGAAACCAATCGATGTGTATCTGTATGTGTATCTATGTATATCTACACTATATCTGTGCATGGCCGGCATTCTATAATTGAGTTACCGCCATGAGTGCTATGGTCGACATTCTGTAATTGAGTTACAGTGGCAAGTGCCGCTAAGTGCCGCTATCTCGCCCCAGCGTAAGCTGTGCGGGATGACCATCGGAAGGCACTTAGCCAATTAGCCGGCGCCTTTCTACTATGGCGCCGGTACCCCGTTAACAATAGCGGATCCTCGGAGGAGTCCGGTAATGAAATTAGCGGGCGCCTTTGAGGTTAAGCAAATCCTCGAAGGGCCCGGTAATGGAATTAGCGGACGCCTTTGAGGTGCAGAGAATCCTCCGAGGAGGTCAATAATGCAATTAACTCGAGCACAAGAGCTCGGGAGTGTGAACGGCGCATGCGTGGCGCATGCGTGGTTCGCGGTCGTGCCTGCGTATATAAGGCGGAGCGCAAAGAAAATTGAAGAATCTCTCGGCAACCAGAAGCGACCGCGACAGCACTGTGTAACTGTTCAAATCACTGTAACTGTACGAACCGCAAGTAAACTACGAGTCATGGTATTATAACATCTGGCTTTTGTCTATGTCTTTGGCTACGCAGATAACATTAGAATCTATAGATTCACAGATAACATAGTAACGTAAAAAGATGCTTTACATTATCACGTTTGCTCGAAGAGTGTTCCGACCATAAAAAGACACGGAGATCAATATAGATCAATACACATCAAAGATCAATACACATCAAAGATCAATACACATCAAAGATAAATAAAAACGCCCCCCGTGACAATGTTGTAGTGTGCTTACCTGCAGCCAATGGACCAGAGAAAGCGCCCAGCCCAAGGAATAACTGATAGATTGCCTGGACCATCGGTAGATTCTGTATGCGGAATAGGTCTACTAGTATTGTGGTCTGCATGCCGACTCTTATGCCGTGGCTACACCCGTAGAGCACACAGCAAAGCGCAAATACCCACAATTCCCCCGCACGCAGAAACAAAAGGCTGCTTGTTCCGATTGCTATGGTTGAGACGCCGAAGACCAGATGACGCGGGAACCATCGTCTGTCTCCTACGATTGCCACTAGGAAGCGGCTGATGACGTTGCAAAATTGCATCAAAGTCAGCATCAGAGCAGCTAGCATCAGACTCATGCCCTGCTTGGTGCCGTACAGTACGCAGAAGGTCATCCAGATTTCCTCACAAAAACCGAACATAAAGTTGCTCAAGCAGTGAACAGCGAATTTGATCTTATCGCCCGTTGACATCACGAGGCCCAGATTCTTGTCGCGGCTTGCTCGTGCGACCTGATTGCCGCGGCGTGGTTCCGTCGTGGCTTTTCGTATCCTGCGAAAGAGGGCGCCAGCTGCTACTGTTTGTAGATATGCGCCTGCTAAGATTCCCAGCGTACCTTCCCAGGAGTAAATCTCAATGAGCTTTACACACAGTAGAGGACCGATTAGTGCGCCCGCTGCAAAGGCCGCCTGCGTGAGACCGGTTGCCAGAGCTCGTTTCTTGTCGAAATAAAGTGCGGCGATAGTCACAGATGGTGTGTGAATCATTCCTCTACCAAAACCTGCAAATATTCAGATTAATAAGATTGTACACGCTATGTCCTATTCAGCCCCCCCCACGTACACAGAAGTCGTCCTACCCATTCTCCCAC
>NW_014577507.1:79608-80842 GCF_000485595.1 Priapulus caudatus
AAATAAAGTGCATTGACGGTCACGAATCATTGCTCTACCCAAACCTGCAAATATTCAGATTTCTTTGATAGTACACGCTATGTCGTATTCAGGCCCCCCTCACGTACACAAAAGTCGTCCTACCCATTCTCCCACGAAATTCCGTGCGAACGTGTGATATAGTGTGTGACATTATATATTCTAAACAAACGTGCGTGCATGCGTGTGCACGTAGACGTTCGTTCGTGCGTGCGTGCGTGCGTGTGCACGTAGACGTGCGTGCGTGTGCACGTAGACGTTCGTGCGTGCGTGCGTTCGTTCGTGCGTGCGTGCGTGCGTGCTTGTGCACGTTGACGTGCGTGCGTGTGCACGTACAGGTGCGTGCGTGCGTGCATGTGTGTGTACGTACACCGCACACCCCACACCACGTCGCACTCGAGATTTCATCGATTTTTGTCACAAATGACCCGGTGACCTGTGACGTCAAACAACCCCTTGGCTAACTACGTACTGGCTTATCAATGCACCCTATTGGATGAATGTTATCGTGCATTTGCTCTGAGATCCCTCTTTGAATGAACATCTTTGAACATCCGCACTCACCTGTGAGTAGACCATATGCCCCGATCAGAACGTGTAGATTCGGTGCTCCGTAGCTGAGACACATTCCGCCCGCTGCCAGCATCCCTCCTGTCATCACTATCACACGGTAGCTGTACTCCTCAGCCAGACGGGCGAACACGGCACCTGATCGCAAAGTTACAGATGAAAGAGTGAAATAATTCAACTGCTGACTGTCCTTATTACGCGAATTTATAAAAAGGCTACGTTTCAGCTCATTTCGCTTTGGCGTTAAATTGACCACGTCACGAAATTTTTATGGTGTATACTTATAAAAAAAATTGTTGCATTTTTTACATAAAAAGTAAGTACTAACGGTACTAAATGTATCTTCAACTTCTTACCTGATAAGATTGTTTTTTAACTAGTTACAAACCCAAAAAATCTATCGGTTATGTATGAGTCACGAGTGTTTGTTCACATCGAACGGAACAGCAAAATAGGAAGTATAATGCTGCAATTTAACCATAAAAAGGTGAACAGAATCACTTACATTTTGTGAAAAAGTGGACATGATTTTTTTTTACTTTTACTATTTACGGTGACGTAACCACTTTAAACAGAATTTATTGGTAGGCAAACGCGACTGCAGAGTGTAGCATTCATACGTATAACGAGGAAAAAGTACGAAGAT
>NW_014577507.1:82867-96237 GCF_000485595.1 Priapulus caudatus
GTGTTAGTACTTACTTTTCATGTAAAAAATGCAACAAACATTTTACAAATATACACCATAGAAATTTCGTGACGTGGTCAATTTAAAGAAGAATAAACAAGAAAACAATACAGGCAACTCAGAGTGCAGATAGAAAGACACGAGCACTCCCGAAACGCCAGAAAAATATTTTCGCAAGTGTGATTCAGAGTTTAATGCGCTTGGCAGTTGAACATTGTCATCTGTCATCACGTGCATATTTTTCACGATTCTTATCGCGTGCGTATTTTGACGGATAGTGACTGTAAACGTATACGACACAGCTTCAAAATATGCGAAGATGCCTTTTCCTTTTACACGCGTTTTCATGGCGATGAACTATCAACTCTATCTTTTGAGATTCTTCTTCTATAGATTCTTCCACCGTGATGATTATACTCAAAATGGGCGTAAAAGGGGTAGCAAATGCTTTGTGCTGGCTGCGAGCGAAATCTAGAAAGCTTCCGAGTTGGAGGATTTTTACGTGGTCCACCTCCTGGGTTTCCAGCCAACGGTCGATAGCCATTTAGTTGCGCGATCTATAGGCCAACGCCCGTTTGACCCTAGGCCGGCTTAACTCACCAAAAAACCTTTCAGTTGCAGAAAGAGCAAAAAAAGGTACAATGACTCATCGTGTTATATCCGAATTCGCGTTAAATCGGGGCGCGTAAAATCGGGGTTTTACTGTATATTTCACAAGGAGTGAATAAAAAAAATTTCAAACAGGTTTTGATTCACTCTTGAGCGAATGTATGCTGTATATATGTGCATGCTGGTATAGACATTGTATCAATAGCTAATAATACATACATTATACAATGTACACAATGTAATACAATGTATCATTAGCTCTTAATTATGTAAGTATCTACATGCTGACGTTTAGCTCATGTGTACCTGCTATTAGCTTGTTTATATTAAATAAATACACTTATCCCATTTTTATTGTTCCTTTCATGAAATTTCTTCCGATATTCTAAAGTCTTGAGAAAGTAGTGACCATATTAACAGTGTTCAGATGCCAGCGATTCGGACAGAACCAATCAATTATGTTAAACTTTGTTTATACAGTTTTCTATCACGCAATTCATTGCAATATTTGTAAATGCACTTGTAATTGTTCTCTTTGCAATGAATAAACTTTCATTAATGAAAAAAAATATTTTGTTTGCAAATTATTTGACATTCGGGTTTATTCAATACAAAAATTGCACGATTCGTTTAAATTCCATATCAGCTATATTATGCAACTAAAGATATTAGTTTCATTACCAAACCATGAATGTTTGTTCTAGAAACATTTAACGCTTGCAACTCCATCAGCTGTACAGTTTTGATTGGTTCACTTTACCTGCATCCAACTGCCAAAATTCATTACCGGCAAGATGTTTTGGGAATGCTCAACTTTGTTTGCACATTTGTTGCTTTACTGGGATTATCTCGTGACTTCCTAGCAGTTTAACTATAGGCATATGTTAGGTACCTTAATGACAATGTTACCATTTAACTCACGGTTCCTAAAATAAAGTAGATGCAATGTCCTAAATCACTCTACGTGTCTCTAACTCGACGACTGCAATTTGAAGCATCACTAGAACATACAATCACTGCATGACTGAACAACTTCATTGAGACAGAACGAATGCCGTAAAGCCCCGGATAAAACAGTCTAAGTCTGTTGCCTAACAGATTTTTAAGTACATGATATAGTCAGTTGTTTTGATTAATACTCTACTGTAATGACATTGCACTGGTACAATACAACCACGCGTGGTTTTCGAAGGACTGTCTAGCAAAAAGTAAATATACAGTGGCGCCACCTATAGTTACGGACAACACCGCAATGTTCAACTGACGACAAAACTACAATTGTGTTATCATAACCCTACATATCCAGCACAACTAGTGTATAGGTAAAAACACTCACGTTTGCTCTTGCCGTTATTTTTCTGCGCGACGCGTGCCCCGGTCGTGTCAGGGCTGTAGGCTGAGCCAATGCTTAGCGGGGAGGGGGCAGTGCAGATCGACGATTTTCAGGAGGGTGAGAAATAGGTGGGGGGGGGTGTTACCCCAAAAAAATTTGAAATGTAGATCGCAGAGGATGGTATTTGAGGCACTTGAGTACATGTACCGCCTTCATTCCGACTCTTCTAGTAGAACAATTTATTTTTTAATTTTGCTCCAAATCCTAGGGGAGCTGCCCTCTGCCCCCGCAGAGGCACTCATACTTTTTGTTACCTAAAGTAAAGATAATAAGTGAACAATACAGATGTAATCATGAATTAGCGTTGAAGAATATAAGCCGTTAGTGATGTCACTTTAAAGTTATTACGTCACCGTAAAAAGTAAAAGTAAAAAAAATCATGTCCACTTTTTGCAAAATGTAAGTGATTTCTCTTCACTTTTTATTGTTAAATTGCTGCACTATACTTTCAATTTTGATATTCCGTCGATGTGAACTAGCACTCGTGACACATACATAGCCTAAATGTCGTGATCAATATTTCAAATCGCTCAATTTTTTTGGATTTTTACTAGTTAAAAAACAATCTTATCAGGTAAGAATTTGAGGATACATTGAATGCCGTTTAGTACTTACTTTTCATGTCAAAATTGCAACGTTTCTGTCCACCACGTGATGGATGAACTCAAAAAGGGACGGTAAAGGGGTAGGCAAATGTCTTACGCCAGCTGGCTGCGAGCGAAATCTAGAATGTTTCGAGTCCGAGGATTATCTTACGTCGATCACACCCTCCTGGGGTTTCCAGCCAAGGTCGATACCCATTTAGTTGCGCGCGATCTTATATGGTGATCGCGCTTCGACAAAAGGACCGGCTAACTCAACCGTACCAACTAAACTTTTCAGATTGCAGAAAAGTGACAAAAAAGGTTCAATGACTCATCGCATAATATCAGGGGCGCGTAAAATCGGGGTTTCACCTGTATATTTCACACACAGGAGTGAATAAAGATATGGTTTCAAACAAGGTTTGATTAACACTCCATCGAACTCGAATATGATGCGGTATATATAAGGTAGCTCTTTCACGCCGGTGATGTGCATCAGTGGTTACTGCGTGAGTAGTGTTGACTACACCCTTGCTAGCGTCTGCATGTGAATGCAGATACAACAGACTATCAAACGAATAGTAATGTACGTTTATCATGGAATCTCTCTTTAATAGCGTATAACCTTAAACTAAGCTATTCCGCACCATAACATGGCGAATGCGTACAGTCCTAGGTAGCGCCGAGTAAAGCCGTCACACTAACTTACGAGGTTTATGCTCGATGCATGTACTGTCTCAATATACCACAATCGTCTATGCCTGTAGTTTGTGTAACACTAATCGCTCTCTTCTTGTCCTCTGGCCGAACACGTCAGCCGTTAGTATACGCAATAGGCTAGCCATGCATGCGCCTATCACATTGTCTCTCCAGCATATCCTCCTACATGCCTGTCTACAATGCTTCACTTCTATCCTGTCTTCCCGCTGACCGACGTCTACACAGCTGGGGTCATATATGCCCAGCCGAACAATGGTTGACCTAGCTAGCTCTTACTTATCGTCCCTCGACTGTATTACATATATAGTGCATGCTGGTATAAGACATTGTATCAAGAGCATCTATACATACATATACAAGTACACAATGTAATACAATCTATTATTAACGTCTGTGATTTGATAGGTATCTAGCATGCTGGACGTGTAGATGCATGTGTACCCTGCTATTACCTTGTTTATATTAAATAAATACAGACTTATCCCATTTTTAGCTCTCACCTACCATCGTCAAGTTGAGCTATTCCGATGGGTCGTCGTCCGTCGTACGTCCGTTCGTTCCGTCAACATTTGGTTTCGGTCAACGATAACTCAGAACCGTTTGACCCCACATGTTTTGAAATTGGTTAGTTGTGTTACTGCTATGCTCGCCCATATGGAACGTCCGTATTTTGAAGCCACGCGCAGTCGCGACGGTACTTTCGAGCCACGACAATTTTTTTTTGCAAAAAATGGGAATTTGCCATTAGTCAGTTCAGGTTCACGATTTTGCATCATTTTTGGTATGTGAATGAATAAGGGCTAGGGGTTTTGGATATTAAAAAAAAATTATGCAAATTAGGTAGGGTTTGGCAATTATATAGCGATATTTATAACACACAAACAGTCTGTGGTGTCACACGCGGTCTGTTCGTTTACAAGATTTCATTGACAATATCTATAATGCAAAATTGGTATTTCCTCTCTCCACTCTGCCGATAAAACGTCTATATTAGAGTAAAGATTTACAAAACATGTCGGAACGGCAGCATAACCTATTTATTTTCAAGCGGCCATCACTACAAAGGGTATAGCGCCATCTACGTGTCACAAATTGTGATTCATTTTGTGGTTTATAAATTAATTATTGCGATATACTAGATGGCAATCGTTACTATAATGTAGCGTCGATGGTTGCTCAATTAAAACTGACTTCTTCTTACTTCACTCATTTGTGTCCTTTTTTTGTGGTGAGCTACAGTGTCATTGACACTTTCATTATTGTTGCTTTCATAAAAAAATTTCAAGACATTCTGAAGTCTGGCTCCTTGTTAGATTCCGTGCTTGTTACAACGTTCTCTTGCTTGATGCTCGTCGTCGCATTCTCCTGCGTGGAATCACCGCTATTTTCTCCTGTCGTGGTTTTCATGGCTTTGCTCTCACCGGGGTTTGTAGCCAGAGCTGCGTCAGTTGAACCGCTTACTACTCCTCTTTCTGCTGAACTGCCTAGATCGCTCTGAGTATGTGGATTGCTCAGGGTTTACAGGTAATTGTGAGTGAAACAATCTACCAAATTACGTGTTCACTGCACGCACAGGGAAGGCAACTAAGAGTGCAGGTAGAGAGATGTGCGTACTCGTCTACGCCCGAGTACTATTCTTTCAAGAGTCATTCAGATATTGACATGTTTGACAGTTAAAGATTGTTATCATGTCGATACTGTGAGGGGTGGAGGCTATAATACTATTAGGCCCATTCAAGATAGTATTATGAATATACAGTTTACAAGCTTTTTCAATTGCGAGGCGATCAACAGTTTTTTCTGAGGCATTTTCGATGGTCGCTTCTATACCGCCCTGTCTGCACGTCCACGTTTTTCAAGATAAGACCAAAAACCGGCTTAACTCACCAAAAAACTTTTCAATTGCAGAAAGGGCAAAAAAAGGTTCAATGACTCATTGCGTTATATCCGAATTTGCGTTAAATCGGGGCGCGTAAAATCGGGGTTTCACTGTATATTGTACCAGGAGTGAATAAAAATGGTTTACAAACAGGTTTTGATTTACTCCTGAGCGAATGTATGCTGTATATATGTGCATGCTGGTATAGACATTGTATCAAGAGCTATTAATTGATACATTATACAATGTACACAATGTATTATTAACTGTTGATTTGATAGGTATCTACATGCTGACGTGTAGCTTATGTGTACCTGCTATTACCTTGTTTATATTAAATAAATACACTTATCCCATTTTTATTGTTGCTTTCATAACATTTCATCCGACATTCTGAATTTTTGAGAAAGTAGTGACCATATTAATAGTGTTCAGATGCCAGCGATTCGGACAGAACTAATCAATTATAACTTTGTTTATACAGTTTTCTATCACGCAATTAATTGCAATAATTGTAACTGCACTTTTAATTGTTCTCTTTGCAATGAATGAACTTTCATTAATTAAAAAAAATATTTTGTTTGCAAATTATTTGACATATGAAAGAGTGAAATAATTCAACTTCTTCAATTTATAAAAAGGCTACGTTTCAGCTCATTTCGCTTTAGCGTTAAATTGACCACGTGACGAAATTTCTATGGTTCGTAAAAAAAATTGTTGCATTTTTTACATAAAAAGTAAGTACTAACGGTACTAAATGTATCCTCAAATTCATACCTGATAAGATTGTTTTTTAATTAATATAACTGCAAGTTTGATGCCGTAACCCTTGTCTCGGATGCTGTTGTCTGTAGTCAATGTAGAGGGCGCCACCTTGCACGGCCGCACCTACAAGACTGGTGATTCCACATAGAATGAAGACTGCACTCACGTCCCCAGTGTTCTCAACGAGAACGCCTGCAACAAAACTAGGTGTATATACGTGTTATCACGTTTGCGCGAAAGAGTGTTCCGACCATAAAAAGACATGAAGACAATATAAATGAACATATAAGATAATAATATGAACAATATAGATCAAACACATCAAAGATCAATACACATCAACGATCAATAAAAACGCCCCCCGTGACAATGTTGTAGTGTGCTTACCTGCAGCCAATGGACCAGAGAAAGCGCCCAGCCCAAGGAATAACAGATAGAATGCCTGGACCATCGGTAGATTCTGTATGCGGAATAGGTCTACTAGAATTGTGGTCTGCGTGCCGACTCTTATGCCTTGGCTACACCCGCACAACACGCAGCAAAGCGCAAACACCCACAATTCCCCCGCACGCAGAAACAAGAGGCTGCTTGTTCCGATTGCAATGGTTGAGACGCCGAAGACCAGATGACGCGGGTACCATCGTCTGTCTCCTACGATTGCCACTATGAAGCGGCTGATGGCGTTGCAAAATTGCATCAAAGTCAGCATCAGAGCAGCTCGCGCCAGACTCATGCCCTGCTTGGTGCCGTACAGTACGCAGAAGGTCATCCAGATTTCCTGACAAAAACCGTACATAAAGTTGCTCAAGCAGTGAACGGCGAATTTGATCTTATCACCCGTTGACATCACGAGGCCCAGATTCTTGTCGCGGCTTTCTTGTGCGACCTGATTGCCGCGGCGTGGTTCCGTCGTGGCTTTTCGTATCCTGCGAAAGAGGGCGCCAGCTGCTACTGTTTGTAGACATGCGCCTGCTAAGATTACCAGCGTGCCTTCCCAGGAGTAAATCTCAATCAGCTTTACACACAGTAGAGGACCGACTAGTCCGCCCGTTGCAAAGGCCGCTTGCGTGAGACCGGTTGCCAGAGGTCGTTTCTTGTTGAAATAAAGTGCGGCGATAGTCATAGATGGTGTGTAAATCATTCCTCTACCAAAACCTGCAAATATTTAGATTAATAAATATTAATATAATATATATATAATAATAATTATAAATATTAATAAATATTCAGATAAATAAAGTGCAGTGTAGACGAGGTCACGAATAATTGCTCTACCAAAACCTGCAAATATTCAGATTTCTTTGATTGTACACGCTATGTCCTATTCAGCCCCCCCACGTACACAGAAGTCGTCCTACCCATTCTCCCACGAAATGCCGTGCGAACGTGTGATATAGTGTGTGACATTATATATTCTAAACAAAACGTGCGTGCGTGCGTTTGCACGTAGACGTTCGTGCGTGCGTGCGTGCGTGCGTGCGTGTGCACGTTAACGTGCGTGCGTGTGCACGTACAGGTGCGTGCGTGCGTGCGTGTGTGTGTACGTACACACGCGTACGTGTACACGTACACAGAATACATGTACATATACGTACTGAACCGAGAGCGCACGCCGCACTCGACATTTCATCGATTTTTATCACAAATGACCCGGTGACCTGTGACGTCAAACAACCCCTTGGCTAACTACGTACTGCCTTATCAATGCACCCTATTGGATGAATGTTATCATGCATTTGCTCTGAGATCCCTCTTTGAATGTCCAACATCCGCACTCACCTGTGAGTAGACCATATGCCCCGATCAGAACGTGTAGATTCGGTGCTCCGTAGCTGAGACACATTCCACCCGCAGCCAGCATCCCTCCTGTCATCACTATCACACGGTAGCTGTACTCCTCAGCCAGACGGGCGAACACGGGACCTGATCGCAAAGTTACAGATGAAAGAGTGAAATAATTCAACTGCTGACTGTCCTTATTAGGCGAATTTATAAAAAGGCTACGTTTCAGCTCATTTCGCTTTGGCGATAAATTGACCACTTCACGAAATTTTTATGGTGTATATTTGTAAAATTTTTGTTGCATTTTGTTACATGAAAGGTTAGTACTAACGGCACTAAATGTATCCTCAAATTCTTACTTGATAAGATTGTTTTTAACTAGTTACAAATCCAAAAAATCTATGGGCTATGTATGAGTCACGAGTGTCTGTTCACATCGATCGGAACAGCAAAATAGAACAGAATCACTTACATTTTGTGAAAAAGTGGACATTTACTTTTACTATTTACGGTGACGTAACCACTTTAAACAGAATTTATTGGTAGGCAAACGCGACTGCAGAGTGTAGCATTCATACGTATAAGGTAATAATATATATATATATATACGTATATAAAGTAACGAGATATACCGAACCTGCAGAAGTCGTCCTACCCATTCTCCCATGAAATGCCGTGCGAACGTGTGATATAGTGTGTGATATTATATATTCTAAACAAATATATTCGTAGGCAAACGCGACTGCAGAGTGTAGCATTCATACGTATAAGGTAATAATATATATATATATACGTATATAAAGTAACGAGATATACCGAACCTGCCATCCACGATATTCCAGTCTGCAGAGACCCTGCGAGGGCAATCATAGATTTCCTGCCATTTAATACAGTGACGAACTCTACGAAAAGCACAGAGAAACAAGATGACACGAGACCCATCACAAATATGTTTGTCCACGAACCAGCCAGCACCATCCACGCCCAGCCGTGATCGGTGTGTGACAGAGCCTTGCTCTCCGTGCTTCCTGGCTCCTTGTTAGATTCCGTGCTTGTTACGACGTTCTCTTGCTTGATGCTCGTGGTCGCATTCTCCTGCGTGGAATCACCGCTATTTTCTCCTGTCGTGGTTTTCATGGCTTTGCTCTCACCGGGTTTTGTAGCCAGAGCTGCGTCAGTTGAACCGCTTACTACTCCTCTTTCTGCTGAACTACCAAGATAGCTCTGAGTATGTGGATTGCTCAGGCTTTACAGGTAATTGTGAGTGAAACAATCTACCAAATTACGTGTTCACTGCACGCACAGGAAAAGCAACTAAGAGTGCAGGTAGAGAGATGTGCGTACTCGTCTACGCCCAAGTACCATTCTTTCAAGAGTCATTCAGATATTGACATGTTTGACAGTTGAAGATTTTTATCGTGTCCATACTGTGACGGGTGGAGGCTATAATACTATTAGGCCCTTTCAAGATAATATCATGAATATAACAGTTTACAAGCTTTTTCAATTGCGAGGAACGATCAACAGTTTTTTCTGAGACTCATTTTCTATGGTCGCTTCTATACCGCCCTGTCTGCACGTCCACGTTTGCTCTTGCCGTTATTTTTCTGCGCGACGCCGTCGGTGTCAGGGCTGTAGGCTGAGCAAATGCTTAGCGGGGGGAGGGGGCAGTGCCAGATCGACGATTTTCAGGAGGGGTGAGAAATAGGTGGGGGGGAGGGTGTTACTCCCCCAAAAAAATTTGAAAATGTAGATCGCAGGAGGATGGTATTTGAGGCACTTTTGAGTACATGTACCGCCTTCATTCCGACTCTTCTAGTAGAACAATTTATTTTTTAATTTTGCTCCTAAATCTAGGGGAGCTGCACCCTTGCCCCCCAGAGGCACTCATACTTTTTGTTACCTAAATAAAGAAATAAGTGAACAATACAGATGTAATCATGAATTAGCGTTGAAGATATAACCGTTAGTGATGTCACTTTAAAGTTATTACTCACCGTAAAAAGTAAAAGTAAAAAAATCATGTCACTTTTTTGCAAAATGAAGTGATTTCTCTCACTTTTTATTGTTAAATTGCTGCACTATACTTTCCTATTTGATATTCCGTTCGATGTGATACTAGCACTCGTGCACCATACATAGCCTTAAATGTCGTGATCAATATTTCAAATCGCTCATTTTTTTGGATTTTTAACTAGTTAAAAACAATCTTATCAGGTAAGAATTTGAGGATACATTGAATGCCGTTAGTACTTACTTTTCATGTAAAAAATTGCAACGTTTCTTCCACCGTGATGATTATACTCAAAATGGGCGTAAAAGGGTAGCAAATGCTTCGCGCTGGCTGCGAGCGAAACTAGAATGTTTCGAGTCGGAGGATTTTTACGTCGTCCACCTCCTGGGTTTCCAGCCACGGTCGATAGCCATTTAGTTGCGCGATCTATAGGTGATCGCCGCTTCGACAAAAGGCCGGCTTAACTCACCCAAAAAACTTTTCAGTTTGCAGAAAGTGCAAAAAAGGGTTCAATGACTCATCGCATTAAATCGGGGCGCGTAAAATCGGGGTTTCACTGTATATTTCACAGGAGTGAATAAAATTGTTTTCAAACAGGTTTTGATTCACTCCTGATCGAATGTATGCGGTATATATAAGGTAGACTCTTTCTACCGCGTGATCGCATGCATGGTTTACGGTGAGTGTGTTGACTACACCCTTGCTAGCGTCTATGTGAATGCAGATAATAACAGACTATAACGAATAGTATGTACGTATTCATGAATCTCTTTAATACGTATACTTACTAGCATCCGCCCATAACATGGCGAATGCGTACAGTCTAGGTACGCGAGTAACCTCACATAACTTACGAGGTTTATGCTGTGCATAGCTGTCTCAATCCAATATCGTCTATGCCTGTAGTTGTGTGAACACTATCGCTCTCTTCCTTGTCTCTGGCCGAACACGGGTGGTTATATACTGCAATAGGTAGACACGCCTACCTATTGTCCTCCACAGTCCTCCTACATGCCTGTCTACAATTGGCCATACTTCTATCCTGTCTATCCCGCGTTACGACTTTACACAGCTGGTCATATATGCCCAGCCCGAACAATGGTGTGTCCTAGCTACTTTACTTATTCGTCCTTCGACTGTATTCACTATATATGTGCATGCTGTGTATAGACATTGTATCAAGAGCTATAATACATACATTATACAAGGTACACAATGTTAAACTCTATTATTTAACTCTTGATTTGATAGCTATCTTACATGCTGATGTGTAGATTATGTGTACCTGCTATTACCTTGTTTATATTAAATAAATGACTTATCCCATTTTAGCTCACCTTGACATCGTCAAGTTTGAGCTATTCCCATGGGTCGTCGTCCGTCGTGACGTCCGTCCGTCCGTCAACATTTGGTTCGGTCAACGATAACTCAGAACCGTTTGACCCACATTTGAAATTGGGTAGTTGTTACTGCTATGCTCCCATATGGAACGTCCTATTTGAAGCACGCCGCGTCAGTCGCCGTACGCTTGCCGAGCCACGACAATTTTTTTGCAAAAAATGGGAATTGCCATTAGTCAGTTCAGTTTCACGGATTTTGCTCATTTTTGGTATGTGAATGAATAAGGGCTAGGGGTTTTGATATTAAAAAAATTTATGCAAATTAGGTAGGGTTTGGCAATTATATAGGCATATTATATAAACACAAACAGTCTGTGGTGTCACACCGTCTGGTTTTCGTTTTACAAGATTTCATTGACAATATCTATATGCAAAATTGGTATTTCCCTCCACTCTGCCGATAAAACGTCTATATAGAGTAAGATTTACAAAAACATGTCGGAACGGCAGCATAACCTATTTATTTCAAGCGCCATCACTACAAAAGGGTATAGCGCCATCTACGGTCACAAATTGTGTTCATTTGTGTTATAAACTTAATTATTGCGATATACAGATGGCAATCGTTTCTATAATGTACGGCATGGTTGCTCAATTAAAACTGACTTCTTCTTACTCACTCATTTGTGTCCTTTTTTTGTGGTGAGCTACAGTGTCATTGACACTTTCATTATTGTTGCTTTCATAAAAAAATTTCAAGACATTCTGAAGTCTTGAGAAAGTAGTGACCATAGTAACAGTGTTCAGAGGCCAGCGATTCGGACAAAACCAATCAATTATAACTTTGTTTATACAGTTTTCTATCACGCAATTAATTGCAATAATTGTAACGGCACTTGTAATTGTTCTCTTTGCAATGAATAAACTTTCATTAATGAAAAAAAAAACATTTTGTTTGCAAATTATTTGACATTCGGGTTTATTCAATACAAAAATTGCACGATTCGTTTAAATTCTATATCAGCTATATTATGCAACTAAAAATATTAGTTTCATTACCAAACCCATGAAATGATTGTTCTAGAAACATTTAGCGCTTGCAAGTCTCTACTCCATCAGCTGTGCAGTTTTGATTGGTTCACTTTACATGCATCCAACTGCCAAAACTCATTACCGGCAAGATGTTTTTGGTGAATTGCTCAGACTTTGTTCATTTGTTGCTTTACTGAGATTATCTCGTGACTTCCTAGCAGTTTAACTATGGGCACAGGTTAGGTACCTTAATGACAATGTTACGATTTAACTCACGGTTCCTAAAATCAAGTAGATGCAATGTCCTAAATGAGTCTACGTGTCTCTAACTCGACGACTGCAATTCGAAGCATCACCAGAACATACAATCACTGCATGACTGAACAACTTCATTGAGACAGAACGAATGCCGTAAAGCCCCGGATAAAACAGTCTAAGTCTGTTGCCTAACAGATTTTTAAGTACATGATATAGTCAGTTGTTTTGATTAATACTCTACTGTAATGACATTGCACTGGTACAATACAATCACGCGTGGTTTTCAAAGGACTGTCGTAACGTTAGCAAAAAGTAAAAATACAGTAGCGCTACCTATAGTTACGGACAACACCGCAATGTTCAACTGACGACAAAACTACAATTGTGATATCATAACTCCACGAAATAACCATCACAACTAGTGTATATGTAAAAACCATAGAAAACACAGGAAAAGCCGTCATTTTACTACATTCTCAAAGCCAACACTGCCGAAAAAGTATCGTACAATACCAGTTATATCGTACAATACGAGTTATACCGTACAATATGAAATGTACAGTGCAATACGAGCTACACCGTACGATACAAGCTATACTGTACAAGATGAGTTATACTGTGCAATACGTGTTATACCATACATTACATGTTATACTGTACAATACGAATTATATCGTACTGTACAAGCTATACCATACAAGTTATACAATACAATACTAGCTATACTGTACAATACGAGTTATACCGTACAATATATGTTATACCGTATAATATAAGTCATACCATACGATAAGAACCATACCGTACAATACGAACCATACCGTACAATACGAGCCATACCGTACAATACGAACCATACCGTACAATACGAACCATACCGTACAATACAAGCCATACCGTACAATACGCACCATACCGTACAATACAAGTCATACCGTACAATACGAACCATACCGTACAATACGCACCATACCGTACAATACAAGTCATACCG
>NW_014577507.1:96844-100555 GCF_000485595.1 Priapulus caudatus
GTATTTGGCCATGTTAATTATGCAAATTAGCTAATTAAAAATGTTCCCCAAAGTTGGCGTTGTGCCAACAAAGCTAAAAATCTTCCAGACATGGATATGAATACATATCAATAAAAAAACCTTGAACTATTAAAAATTTCTTGGTTCACTATTGGAAGGATACGGCCCGCAACTAGACTATGAGCAAATGCTTAGCGGGGGGTGCAGTGCCAGATCGACGATTTCCAGGAGGGGTGAGAAATAGGTGGGGGTGTGGGGATCCTCCCCCGGAAAATTTTGAAAATGTAGATCGCAGGAGATGGTATTTGAGGCACTTTTGAGTACATATACCGCCTTCATTCTGACTACGACAATTCTGTTCTAGTAGAACAATTTGTTTTTTAACTAGTTAAAAATCCAAAAAAATCTGGGCGATCTGAAATATTTATCACGACATTAAATGCTTGTTATTAGCTATGTATGTGTCACGAGTGCTTGTTCACATCGAACGGAACAGCAAAATAGGAAGTATAATGCAGCAATTCAACCATAAAAAAGTGAACAGAATCACTTACATTTTGTGAAAAAATTGACATGATTTTTTTTACTTTTACTTTTTACGGTGACGTACACACTTTCAAGAAAGATAAACAAGAAAACAATACAGGAAACTCAGAGTGCAGATAGAAAGACACGAGCACTCCCGAAACGTCAGAGAAATATTTTCGCAAGGGTGATTCAGAGTTTAATGCGCTTGGCAGTTGAACATTGTCATCTGTCATCACGTGCATATTTTGCACGGTTCTTATCGCGTGCGTATTTTGACGGATAGTGACTGTAAAAGTATACGACACTGCTTCAAAATATGCGAAGATGCCTTTTCCTTTTACACGCGTTTTCATTGCGATGAACCATCAACGCTATCTTTTGAGATTCTTCTTCTATAGTTTCTTCCACCGTGATGATTATACTCAAAATGGGCGTAAAAGAGGTAGCGAATGCTTCGCGCTGGCTGCGAGCGAAATCTAGAATGTTTCCGAGTTGGAGGATTTTTACGTGGTCCACCTCCTGGGTTTCCAGCCAACGGTCGATAGCCATTTAGTTGCGCGATCTATAGGCCAATGCCCATTTGACCCAAGGCCGGCTTAACTCACCAAAAAACCTTTCAGTTGCAGAAAGAGCAAAAAAGGTACAATGACTCATCGTGTTATATCCGAATTCGCGTTAAATCGGGGTTTCACTGTATATTTCACCGGGAGTGAATAAAAATTGTTTTCAAACAGGTTTTGATTCACTCCTGAGCGAATGTATGCTGTATATATGTGCATGCTGGTATAGACATTGTATGAAGAGCTATTAATACATACATTATACAATGTACACAATGTAATACAATGTATTATTAACTCTTGATTTGATAGGTATCTACATGCTGACGTGTAGCTTATGTGTACCTGCTATTAGCTTGTTTATATTAAATAAATACACTTATCCCATTTTTATTGTTCCTTTCATGAAATTTCTTCCGAGATTCTGAATTTTTGAGGAAGTAGTGACCATATTAACAGTGTTCAGATGCCAGCGATTTGGACAGAACCAATCAATTATAACTTTGTTTATACAGTTTTCTATCACGCAATTAATTGCAATGATTGTTACTGCAGTCTTGTAATTGTTCTCTTTGCAATGAATGAACTTTCATTAATGAAAAAAAATATTTTGTTTGCAAATTATTTGACATTCGGGTTTATTCAATACAAAAATTGCACGATTCGTTTAAATTCNATTGTACAATCTTAATAGAACAAGCGTTTACAAAGAAAGAATAGAGAGTTGTATTTTATTTCCTAGCTATATATAAATTGTAAAATCTAACAGAATTGACGTAGCACGCGTATTTGTACTTACAAACGAAGCGCATCCGGTGAATTGGCGGGAAAAAGACCAGTCAGCTGCAGTGGTTAGCTGGTATATATAGCTTCGCGTTATACTAGCTACTAGCGACCTCTATTTCTCAAGATTAGTGTTACCAAAAATTAAATGCTATAGACTACATATGTACTTTTATTGTTATATGCTATAATATATTGTACATCGTGCAGTTTGTGGCGGTTGCTTTTGTGGTTGCCATCACACCTGTCTCTAACAAGTTGCCATTTCCGCCTTCTCTGCCTTTCTTCCTAGTTCTCTAGTTCCTCTTATTCGTCTATATATTTTCCTGATTTCATGCTTGTCAGTGTACGCATAGAATTATACATCTCGCTTGATATCTCTGAAAGGGCAAATATGTTAATCTTAGTTCTACCATCCCCGCTGATCTCTTCAGATCAGATATGCGTGTGTTATATTTTCATTTAATGACGATTAATGTTTTATTTATTAATTATTTTAAAAACGATCATTGCCTTGCATAGATTTTAACTCGGAACGTTTACTTATTAAACGAAACAGATTTCCCCGTGCATTTCTTACTTCACAAATTAGAAGTGATGGATAGAACAGTGCAGTGTGTAGAATATTGCGAGGATATGTATATACAGCCGTTTAACAATGTTTAATCAAAACAATACTCGTTAAATACCGGTACATGGATTTGTGTCGTAGTCGCTTTTGGTTTCCCTCTCAGGAAATATGCGTAAATATGGCAAACGAAGAAATCAATTTACTTTCGTATATGGTTTAGGTGTAGTCTTCGCTATAATAATCTATAAAATAATATATTTGAGAGCAGAATATTTGTGTACGTAGAACGGTTTTATTTGAATGTTGTGAACATAAACTGTACACATGTGTTCCTTTCTTCCTTTCTTCCTTCTTTAACTTTACTTTTTCACATTTAAGAACACGCACGCACACACGCACGCACGCACGCACGCACACACATATACGTATATATATATACATTGTATTTTATATCTACAGAACTGAATAATCACAAGGCTTCCATCACCCCTTTAATGCATTTGACGACGACGATGATTGCATGCACGAGACTCGGAGAGCAATTGTGATTATTGCACTGACAGTGCATGATCAAGGATTGAATGTAAACCATGATAAATAAAGTTCTACTGTTGTATACTCGACACACATATACGCACGCTCGCAAAACAACAACAAAAACACACACGCAATGCGATAAACAGTGTGAGAGATGGGAATTAACAGTTCATCAGAGCACCAAATAATTACAATCTTACGAGTGACCATTGAAACAATTTATTCTTACCTAAATGCAAGGCAACATTCCATTGCTAGACATACTCTGCACACGTCAAGTCAACACCTAGCACCAGATCCCATGACTTGGTCTACACTTACTATATGATGCATGCACCGCAAGTCGCCTCAAATCTTCAGCTAACAATCATTAAATATCAGTGTAAATCTCAAGTACACATATAAATTTAATTTAAAAAAATTTGCTAATACAATTGTACTGCCATATGTAATTTCTGATCGTGATACCTGCCTACACATGTTCACAATCCCTAGAGAGAAAATAATATTGTTCTAGAGGTTCTTAAACCGAATTGTTTTCCTAATATCATATAGTATCACCAACATATCTATACTATATATACAGTCTGCACAAGTCAACACCAATATGATGCATACACCGCAGGTCGCCTCCAATCTTCAGCTGACAATCATTAAATATCAGTGTAAATCTCAAGTACACATATAAATTTAATTTCAGAAAATTTGCTAATGCCATTGTACTGCCATATG
>NW_014577507.1:100570-102761 GCF_000485595.1 Priapulus caudatus
ACGCACATACGCACGTACGCACGCACGCACGCACGCCCGCACGCACGCACACATATAATATAGAAATAATCCTAAATAGATTTCACTCCCCCAATGCTACTATATTAGGCATTTACGTAGGCAACCGACCCTGCGCACCAACTGCTGGACATTTGTCCCTCCTTCCATGTCCCTCTCTATCTCATGTCTCCATCTGCACCCCCGTCTAGCGATATTAATATAGGAAGACAAACAATATTGCTGACGCTGTTGGTGACTCGAGGCAGTGACTGTGTGAGTGAAATAGCTGGGCTGTCCAATCCTTGAGGATAGAAACTGTAAGAAGCACCACATCGGTCGACCGCATGCTGTATTGCCTATTCCATCTCCGCAGCATCGCCAGTCTTCCCGATCCACAGCAGAAACTTCATCCGTGTCATCTGCAAGTGTTCAGCGTTGTCTCCAAGCATTCCACAACTACTACTACTACTAAGATGACTAAGTTACCAACGTTAGTAGTAGTTCTACATCCATTGAGATTCAAGTATTATAAAAGCGAGTTAAAGTATCACTGACTACACCCATCACCATGTACTTATAACGACGACACATCGCCGCGTGTTATTTGGATGCTAACGCCACGAGGATGGGTGCTCGCTCGTTACGTCTTGTCATTACCTAAAGCTTCTGATCTCGGCAACGCTGTTGCTGACTCCGTCCCTCAGCAACACGGGCAGCAGCTGGCGCATTGCCTCCCACCTTGCCGTAGTTTGAATCACAAATCTGCACGCAGCACTGGGTGAAGGTAGAGACACGGGTTACACACAGGCATGCTACACACGCGCTACGTTACACACAGGCATGCTACACACGCGCTACGTTACACACAGGCATGCTACACACGCGCTACGTTACACACGCGTTACGTTACACACGTGTTACGTAGCACACGATAGTTGTGATACACAGCCATCTATCCCCACTATAATGACCATTATTATAATTATAAGTAAACAATTTTATAATTATAATTATATTGACTCGTAATGGTCAAACTATCAATGTGTAGTGTATGCGAAGTAAGTGGGTGAAAGGTTAAGATTGTTTAAATCTTTTATACGAGATTGTTTATCTCGCTGTAGACTAAATGGTATATATTTATACCCGTGGTGTATATTTATATGACTTTCAATAGTGAGTATTTATACATTCTCATTTATCACATCTCTCATCTCATCAATTCTACATCATCATCTCTCATCGTTTTCAGTCTTTTTCATACATCTTGTCCATTAGTATTTTTTGATACTGATTACATTTTTGTACCTTTACTGATCACTATGAGACATTTTTTATTGTAATTCAACAGCCGCCACATAAACGGCCGTTACCAGCGACACCACACCGCCCCACCCCTCCGCGCGCGCTACGCTGCTCCCAGCAGGGGGCGCTGACCTTGCTTAGGTGCGCAGTACAATGTCGGCGTCGTTGCGAATGCTGTCTTAGATGTTGTCTCTCACGCGAAGCAGCGTCTGCCACAGCGTCAGAAGCTCCGGTACAACGTCATCCAGAGGGCGCCCCGACATGCAGAGGTCACGGGGGTCACATAGATGATTCATTTCAACTGTAACTAATTACACGTAAGATAACAATAAGTAATTAATAATTTAGATAAAGTGTGGTTCATTGACTGGCACAGGAATATAATAAAACAACACAAATTATTGATTAATAGTACTAATTATATAATTATATTATGCTTATCACATAATTTACGATATAATAATGATTATATTGTTTTTAGTGTAATCATGATTTTTAACATGAGTATATCCACAATAATGTATATCACATACCTGGACTTGCGGATTCTCCACATGCTGCTTGTGAGGTTGGATATTAAATGCTGTGCAGTATATCCCTCATGTACAAATCAACCTACAGAGAAGTCTCCAAATTACGCGATTTTCAGATTTGGCTGTCAAAAGCAAACTTCAGATAACATTGCATATTCAATTTCTTTATATTTTCAGATGAACAAGAGCAAGAGCAAGTCCGTGCTACAAGAAAATGTTTAACAACTCCTGATCCAATGACTATGCCAAGGACCAACACAGTTCCTGCTGAATAAATAAAGGCTTCTGCCGTACATCACTGCACAGAACATAAACTACATTCCCCCTTCCTGACTATATATCGATATATATATGTC
>NW_014577507.1:103703-111226 GCF_000485595.1 Priapulus caudatus
AGAAACATTAAGACTTTGGTACTGGTACTAAATATATTTCGTGTTTATTTACCATTATTTTTTTTAATTGAGACGTTCCAAGTCAAGTGCCTGTGTGCCCCAAGTTGATGCCCAGTCGTGAAGGCGTTCCAGGTCCCGCTGGAGCTCTATCAGTCTTAGCTCTAGTACTATAGCCCGCGGATAGCTGCCGCAGGCCTGCTATAGTAGGTATAGTAGGCCTGAACCGGCCTGCGGCAGCTATCCACGGGCTATAGTACTAGAGCTATATCAGTCTATGATCTTGATAACCTTTAGTAAGTTTCACATATTCATAGATTTCAATCTTATAGTCTTCAATATAGTCTCATGGACTTTGAAGACTATTATGTTACTACGAAATTACGATGTTACGAGGAGGCGCATTGACATTTACAATGTAAACAACAATGTTCACTCATTCACGCAAACATTTTATGCATGCTCACTTGAAATTGCCTGCGCACTCGAAAGTCGAAACTCCAAACTCGTTCCAAAATTGACCGCTCTTTCGCTGGCGGCGCCACCGTCTAATAGGACTAAGAAATTATGACTATTTCTTACACTAGATGGCGCCAAAGAGTCATATTTGAAAATTAAATTTCAAAAAATATGACTATTTTTTACACTAGATGGCGCCAAAGAGTCATATTTTATCATGGAATTTCTTAGTGTCGTCCATAGTCGTCAGTGTCATTGGATGGTAGCGCCGCCAGCGAAAGAGCGGTCAATTTTGGAACGAGTTCGGAACGTCGAGTGCGCAGTTTCAAGTGAGCATGCATAAAATGCTTAGTAATAGAGACATAATAATGTAAACAAACTAGCTAGCGTGTTGAAAATGGCCAATTTCTTGTTGTTTTCTCGACTGATTTTTGAGAACTGAAGCGGCGACTGTTTTATTTTGTTGTATTGTATATTGTATTGTATTGTATGCCTAAGCTTTCAGTAAGTATGTATTGCCACTATTGGTTTCGGGCCCTAGCGAAAAGAAGGGTACTGTAGACGTCTACACACACAAGTTACAACTTCACAAGTCTGTCACAAGTACGGCTGGTGATATAGTATACTGTATAGGGCCTATAGGCTATAGGTGTTGAACAACAGTAGAGGACGTCCATAGGCTACAGGCCTGAATAAGCATCGAACAGAAATTAATTAAAAATACGCACACTGTTAATGCGCTTACAAAACATACACTTTATTCATGTTAAATAACTACAGATTCGTGCTCTATGCTCCGCTCGAAACTTTTGCCAGCTCTATGATGCGAATTTCTACAGAGTAGTCGGATCCCGTTTCATACACAAAAATGGCCGACCGGCGACCATGGCTACGCCACTAGCTGGAATGGCACAATTACACAACATGAATAATTTTACTTCTAATGCATGCTTTCTAGACGTCCACGGGGCATCTACCTTGCGTGCATAATGCAAATTATTGCACTCTAGTGCCGAATTTCGGCGAAAAAAATGCCAAAAAAGGCCTTTTCTAGAGACGAAATAGTGCAACGGTGAACAATTGCGGAGGCTTACTGTTGTATGCCTCCTATAGCTATACATAAATATATACCCGGTACATTTATGTGTCAGTGTGCAGCAGCTAGCGTGCGGCAGCCAGCGTGTGTTGCAGATGAGCATTTGGACGACATTTACAGGAAATTGTCGGCAATAATAGGTGAAAGAGAGTAGGCCTAGAGAAACATTAAGACTTTGTCTTTGGTAGTAAAGCTCAAGAGGTCGTTGTCGTATCAGGTGCTACAGATCTGATATGTACCCGAGGTACATATATATGTATACACAAAGTGTACCAGACTTGTACTACAGAAGTGTACCCTAAGCCTAACACTAACCCTAACCCTAAACATACCGGTACCTCATATAATGAAAGTGTCAATGACACTGTAGCTCACCACAAAAAAGGACACAAATGAGTAAGAAGAAGTCAGTTTCAATTGAGCAACCATCGACGTACATTATAGAAACGATTGCCATCTGTATATCGCAATAATAATTTATAAACCAAAATGAATCACAATTTGTGACCGTAGATGGCGCTATACCCGCTTTGTAGCGATGCCGTTTGAAATAAATAGGTTTTGCTGCGTTCCGACATGTTTTGTAAATCTTTACTCTAATATAGACGTTTTATTTGGCAGGGTGGAGAGGAAATACCAATTTTGCATTAAAGATATTGTCAATGAAATCTTGTAAAACGAACCAGACGAGTGTGACACCACAGACTGTTTGTGTCTATATAATATGCTATATAATTGCCAAACCCTACCTAATTTGCATAATTTTTTTTAAATGTCAAAACCCCTAGCCCTTATTCATTCACATACCAAAAATGAGCAAAATCCGTTAAACCTGAACTGACTAATGGCAATTCCCATTTTTGCCAAAAAATTGCCGTGGCTCGAAAGTACGTCGACTGGCGTGCTTCAAAATAGGACGTTTAATATGGGAGCATAGCAGTAACAACTATACTCCCAATTTCCACAAACAATGTGGCCAAACGGTTCCTGAGTTTATCGTTAGACCGGAAAAGCGAAAAAAAAAAATGTTTTTTGGAAACGGACAGGACGGACAGTACGAACGGACGACGACCAGTGGCAAGTAGCTCAGCGCTTGGATGTCAGGTGAAGCTAAAATAATAATAAACATAATACTAAACAACCTAAACTACCATCTGGTAGCATATCTGTAGTAGGCTGATATGACAACGACCCCATCTGCGGTAGTAAATAGATTTCGCATTCATTTAGCATTATAATTTTATTGAAACGCTCACAAGTGCCTGTGCTACAAGCTGAACCAAACAGTCCATCACAAAAGACCAGATAATGTGGCATACAAACAAGCAACGAAAAGTGGCTATATGCCTGCGGCAGCCGAGCACGTCCTTCGATTTCCTCAAATGCCCGCAAAGTTTTTAATTTTCGGATGATTTCTCAAGTAAACAGCGAGGGTTAGGGTTAGGGTGGCCGGCTGCCCGGCATATAGCCACAGGCTAACCAAGCAAAAGAGCTACTTGGTGACCATCTGTGATTCGAGAATATCGCTGTGTTTGGTGCACATGTCAGATCGCTGTGATTATACCCCGGCGAGGCACTTCTCATTCATATCGGCTTTTCTAGGAAAGGACTAGCTGTCCGAAGATAAACTCAGGAATGATAGCCACGTTTCGCAAGGCAGCCGAGGTGATTCATACATTTCAATGAAAGTCAAGCGGCAGCTATTGGACAAAATTCACTCTATGGTAGGTGAACGAGACATAGAAGAAATTAGAATCTTCAGATGAACTTGAGAATTACCAAAGCGTTTTTGTGAACAAGCGTCATGAAGAGCAATAGTCCATCGTAGCAAGCCACGAGACACGCGTACTGCGTCCATCACAGCAGCGGGCAAGGTACGCACACGCTGTCGTGTATGTAATTACGCAAGCGTGATGGAATGGAAAGAAGAAGTTAAAATGACACTGGATGAATGGGGATGGCGAGTGGTGGACAATAATAAGCTAGTTCGTAGTTAGCCAAGGGGTGTGTGACGCTCTAGCAGGTCACTGGTCATTTGTTGACAAAATTGGATGAAATCTCGTGAGTGCGGCAAGAAAGCTCTCAGGTTCAGTACGTATATATGTAACATGTATCTGTGTACGTGTACACACGCATTGTTTAGTGCACGATGCAACGTGTACGTGCACACGCCAGCAGGCACGCACGCACGGACGCACGCACGTGTACGTGCACACGCGCGCACGTACCCACGCACGTGTACATGAACACGGGAAGACTGTAGCATTACAACGACACAGATACATGCGTATGTGTACTGTACGGTCGAAATACGAAATATTTTGTCACAAATTACCTGACCCGGAAGAATCCGTGGCAAAGTTCGCGTATGCGCAGACTGTAACTACGAACTGGCTTATTACCTGCCAATACTGACTGACCTACCTCCAGCACCATCAGAGCTTCTAGACATTATGTATTGTGGTTGTGAGAAGGACTGCTCTTCAAGAAGATGCAGCTGCAGGAAATACGGCATGTCTTGTACAGCAGCCTGTACGGAGTGTCGTGGCACAAGCTGTGCTAACACGTAAATACCTGACACCACTATTGAAGACTGAAGAATGAACTGCAATATAATGTCCTTGCTATGCCGAGTATATTTGAAAAAATTTGCAGTCCAAAGTCTGCTCTCACAAAGATACACATACCTTACACTGAAGTCCTGAGAAAGTGATAATTGTCAACAGTCACCAGTTGCAAAGCTGCACCGACCACATTTCAAGAAATAAGCAAATGCATAGTAAACATGTACTAAATTCTATTGATGTCTGATGTCGACGGTCGAAAAGCGTGTGTTCGCATCGAGTATATTTCGATGACGAGTCTTGGTTTCTTGAAAAGAGAAGGGGAGTGGAGATCATCCTGGGAATGTCCAAGGGAGCTCACAGCATGCACTCAGATCATGTACGTGCGTATTGACATCTTGTGGCGCTTCCAAAATGTCACCGTCGTTTTCCACAAGTTACGCCGAGCTGACGTATACATACACATACACATACACGCACGCACGCACACACGCACGCACGCACACACATGGTTGTTGTTATATAGCCTGATGAAGAGACATACTCTTGAAAGCTCGCAATTGACACCTCATTCCTTTTTCTATATCTACACGCGTCCGTGTTTTTATAAGTTAATATATAAGTTAGTTTCAAACCGTTAGTTGACCACAACCTATAGGTATGCTGTCAGGTACCTCATTAAAACATTTTGATCAGTTTTTTGGCTAGTGCGTATAATTATGTGGAGTCGGGAGTCATAAACAGCAGACATTCTATATACGACCAAATTCAACGGACTCAGACAGATTTAATTCGATTACATACACATTAACAACAAACAACATCATTCTCTGGCATTTGTTTAAACGTATATTAACTTGAAATTGTTCGTTTACCTAATAAATATTTTCTAACACATCTTTATCATTCGAGTCATATGATTATGTTCTCTGTAAGCATAGATGCATGACATGGAGTATCGTTAGTCCAGAACTACGAAGATTCGCGACGTTCATTTTCCAATAATCTAAATATTTCATGACATTCAAATATCCAACTGAACACATATCTAGAGTACTATATATTTCACTAATAAAGAATTCCAATAGCAGATTCACTAAGAGAATGCTGAAGCTAGACGAGCTGCAATGGCAACGGTTACTGCACTACAACCATGATAAAAGATAAATCAATATAAATCCATTTTAAAAATCTGCTGACATTTATGGAAATGAAATGATAGAATCATACCACGATCATAGCTTGATATTGATTCTATAGCGCACTTGATCACTTGGGTTAATAAAATGGGTTGACAGATAATTACATAACCACAAATATTTTGGAGTTTTTGAAAGTGAAACCTTTGTTGAAAGTCAATGGCAAGATATTCTTTAGTGTTAGACCATTTACATATTTACCTAGAAGTAGAGAAATGAATCGGGACGAATCCAGAACTTTATTTCAGGACGTGATAAAAATAAAAAATATCGCAGAATTGTCAATGAAATTACCGTTCACAACTTTGCAGTTGTTGCACAATCGCATATGTTCATTCGCACAATGACCTTCCAGTACAAACAGGAGCAAACTTGTCAACAACAGTATCATGTTATACACGAATCGTCTACAGGTTCGTCACCATGCACACTCCAAACATATCTACTTACTGTACATAGACTAGATGGCTTAGAACTGTCGTCAATTTTTCTGTTTCTTTTTCGACGCGCCCACGTCTTGTTCTTCATGGTGCTGCCGTATGAGGCGCTCCTGCACCGCTGGCTTGCAAGGCGCATACCTCACATACTCCATGCTGAATTCCCCCTTCCCCTGCGTGGCAGAGCGCAGTTCCGTCGCGTAACCAAACATGTCATTCAACGGCACCTGGGGCAAAACCACAAACAGAAAATAATTGAAAAAATAAAAAATAACAAGTGCCGCAGAGCGACAGGGCTCACCTGACGGCAGGTGTTCTGATGCTAAACTCACTGCCTGCCAAACGAATCAAGAGCACCCTCCCATCGCCGCGTTCGCTCTCCCTCGTTGTCTCTCTCATTCTTTCTCTTATCGCTACTCTCGTCTCTTGCTCTCATGCTTGCAGCTTCGGCGCGTGCTCTCTCTTCTCTTGCTGATCACACTCGATCTCTCATGCTTGCTGCGATCAGACAACCTAGCTCGTACTACTCATATCATCTGTCTCTCTCTGCTTCTCTCTCATTCGCTCTCTCTTCCCTTCACATGCTCTCTCATATCCTCTCTCTCTCTCGTCTGCTCGGCTCACAGCTCACTCTCTCGTACGTTGTACTCTCTCTTTCTTTGTCTTTTCTCTCTCTCTCTCTCCTCATCTCTTGCATCTCCTCCACCTTTCGCAAAGGAAGGCAGTGGCGAGAGAGAAGAGCGTCAAAGAGTGGATAAAAGAAGAGGGCGAGAGGGAAAGAGGACAATCAATTTCTCTCTCATCTCATCATCTCTCTCTCTTCTTATCTCTCTCTCTCTCTCTCCCTTCTCGTCTCTCTCAACCTCTCTCTCCTCTCTCTCTCTCCCTCCTCCTCTCGTCTCGTGCTCTTATCTCTCGTCTCTCTCCTCTCATCTCCTCTCTCTCTGCTCTCTCGTGCTCATCTTCTCCCTCTTCTCATGCTCTGTCATCTACTCATCTCTCATCTCCTCTCTCTCCTCTCGTCTCTCTCTCTCTCTCTCTCTCTCTCTCTCCTTCTCTTCCTCCTCTCTCTTCTCTCTCTTTCTCTCTCTCCTTCTTCTCCTCCTCTTCTCTCTCTCCCTCTTGCTCTCTCTCTCTCTCTCTCTTCTTCTCTCTCTCTCTTCTCCTTCTCTCTCTCTCTCTCTATCTCTCTCCCTCCTCTCTCTCCCTCTCTCTTCTCTCTTCTCTCTTCCTCCTCTCTTCTGTCTCTTCTCTCTCTCCTCTCCCTCTCCTCTCTCCTCCTCCTACCTTCTCTTCTCCTCTCTCTCTCTCCCTCTCTCTCTCCTCTCTCCTCTCATCTCTCCCCTTCCTCTCCTCTCCTCCCCATCTCTCCTCCCTCTCCATCTCACCCTCCTCCTTCCCGTCTCCCTCTTCTCTTTCTCTCCCCTCACCTCTCTCTCTCTTCTCTCTCTCCTTGTGCATTCCCCTTGCATCCCCGTCCTCCTCTTCCTCTCTCCCATCTCTCCCCCTCCGCTCCTCTCTTTCTCCTCCCTATTCTTCCCTCCTCTCCTCTCTCTCCTCTCTCTCTCTCCTCTCTTCTCTCTCTCCTCTCTCTCTTCTCTCTCTCGATCTCTCTCTCCTTCTCGTCTCTCTTCCTCTCTTCCATCTCTCTTCCTCATCTCATCTCTCTCACTCTCTCTCTCATCATCGTCCGCCTCTCTCTCTGCTCCTCTCCTCCCACTCTCTCTCACCTCCCGCCCGCGCTCCTCATCTCTCCTCTCTCTCCTCCTCT
>NW_014577507.1:111251-114590 GCF_000485595.1 Priapulus caudatus
GGCAGTCAAATTCTTTCTAACAGTAAACAAATCCATGTTTAACCCTCCTCTTGAGGGTAAAAAGGTTATCCGACACTTACTCTTCGCATGTCAGCAGAAAGTACATTTCATGGTCCTTTCAATAAAGCCATAAAAATGCTAGGTCACCGCTGAAACAAAAAAGTTTTCCAATCGCTCCGTCAGACCATGTCCTCAGAAAATGTCTAAAATCTGCCCTGTGCCCCATTGACCTTTGACCCGTGACCTCCAATTTGATGGCTTTTCCTACCATAATGCTATACACCGACTATCACGAGCGTAGGTCGAGCCGTTTAGATTTGTGCTGCAATTCTGCATTTCCTCCCTATACCTTAAGTTAAGGAGGGAATGTTCCCCCTTCTTTTACATCTCTTCACCTTTGACCTTTGACCCCCAGCTTCGACATCCCAACTCGTTTTGACGATCCCCCCAACGTCCCGAATATCGTGACCGTACGTCGAGCGGTTAAGATTTGTGCCCAACTGTTGACGGACGCACGCACGACCGGACGCACGCACGGACGCACGCTCATGCGATTCTAGAAGCTGCATCTGACTATGTCAGATAAGCTAATAAAAAATCAGGAGTAAACAATAATAGGTTATTATGATCTATTATTGTTTACTCCTGATATAATCATAGGCTTATATTTAGATGCCGAGAGGCAACATGCTGAAACTGCAGCTTAAAAGTGAAACTATATACACACTCTGTTAGTTATATTTACCAATACGCATGCAACTATCTAAGAGAAACCAAATTCTAATAAAGGGGCCCCCACAAAAATTTTAAATAAATTCTCAATAGATGAAAAATGCGACTCAATTTTAAAATTTACTAGTTTAGTAATAAGCCTAATAAACTAATTAAGACTAAAAAATAATATGCACACGTTGTAGCAGAGGAATTTTACTTACTTCTGCATACAGAGAGAAGTAGCCTTCGGATGCGTCTTGGCCAGTGACAATACCTCCACGGCGGTTGATCTGGCCAATCACGCTTCCCTGGAACTCGGTCGGGGCTGTAATCTCGACTGACATGACAGGCTCTATGATTTGCCACGCCCCACTTTCGTAGCCTATGTTAAAAAGAAGTACGGGAGAACATTCTTAGAGAGTGCTGTGAAGCAACGTCATGCGACGGTCATGCCGTATTTAAAGTAGAGAACTGATACAGATGCACGCACACACACATTATTATGCATGCATTCACACAAACACACACACGCACGACGTGCACATGCAGCATATGCATGCACGCACGCACGCACGCACGCACGCACACACACACACACGTTATCTTATATATGTGTGGGCAGGCATGCATTTATAAATTATATGAACGCATGAATTAAATTGTGTGTGTTGATAAATGGGTAAAACTCACATTGTTTGATAGCGCCAGTAGTAGCCAGGATAAACGAGATTTCATTGGAATCCACAATATGATGTGCACCTAAATTGCATAAAAAACACAAGTCATCAACAACACAACTGTTTTAACAACATAGATCGTACATGATATTGTGTATGAAAAGAACATCACTAATTGCACTCTATTCGCACCGTCTTTTAATCGGAGCCAGACACCAGATATCTTGTGGCCTGTGAGTGTGCCTTTCTCCAGTGCAAGTGCATAGCCCTTCTTTATGGCTGGAATGAATGGCTTCGGCACGTTTGTACCAGATGTCTCGTCTGTGAACTCCACCTTCGTGAAATCTTCTGGTGGCAAATTCTAAAAATGAGCACCCACACGTTAATGAATCTACATTTCATGCAATGAATGATGGAAAGGCAACACATTTGGTAGCCACTAACTGGAACTCTGCCACAGAACAATGTCTCTCCCACTCGAAGAGCACCAAAGTTTGCTTTGTTTTCTGATATTTGCAGACGCCATGAATTAGTTTCATTCCATCGGCTAAATTGAGTGAAAATAGACAAAACGTTGTGGACAGTGTATCAAAGCTATGCATGCCAATGTTTATTCTGCAGATGTGACCAGCTAACTTACGATGATAAGTTCATAAACGAGCCAAGTAATTTAATCACAGCTCACTATAGCACACTTCGTTTTTTGTCTCCTCCAATCCACAAAACTACGTGCAAGTCTTTCGATTTTACCAAAAGCACCCACGCTACATACCTCAAGCACGCCGATGACTCTACCGTATTGCCCAGAGCCTCCCGACTGCTTCTTATGCAAATAATCAAACCTGCAACACAAGGAGTTTTCATTTAGAGACTAGATTATAAGTGAAGCTTGCAGAATTTGGCTATATGAAGGCTTACTCTATTGGCTGGATCATATAACAAATGGGGGCCTCAGCAAGTGTTCATCACATGTGCAACCCTAGAAACGCAGAGGAGAATACACTCTGCTTTCATTTATATGAATTTTACGTAGTTATTGTGTAGGTCATACAAATAGGCCCGTTTGTAAAAATATATGTCAGAACATTACTACCATTCCCCAACACTTTCTTTTGCTATTAAATCACAGAATGTAATCTGCTAAAAAATACTGATATCACGAAACCTGCACGACCTTCATGTGACATCTACATGTGACTACATTGTTAGTGGTAAGGAGTACTTACTCTACTGGCTGAATGAGTGTTTCTCTAAAGCTG
Source organism: Priapulus caudatus (assembly GCF_000485595.1). Lineage (NCBI taxonomy): Eukaryota > Metazoa > Priapulida > Priapulimorpha > Priapulimorphida > Priapulidae > Priapulus > Priapulus caudatus. Next base: position 113,902 of record NW_014577507.1, read on the forward strand.
ACCTTGGGCTTCCCTAACAAACACTTGCAGCTGTATTCTCTTTCCATACGCTGAAAATGAAGCGAATTGGATCAAATTAACTAAAGATGACAAAAACAAAGCCATATTTAAAAAGCAGGCATATCCCATTATCACCTAAAAATCTTTTGAATAGAAAAAAAAGCGAGCAAAAACGAATATAATTCGCCACTATGGAAGACTTGGGACGGGAGATTACATTCCATTGTAACAGGATTATGTTACCCAGGAACAAATCCCTGCTTTGTGTAATGACTTCATAATGAGTTTATTGCATGCCTAATTAGAAGACTTCAACTTTGACAATATCAGCTGAATAATAGCCAGTTGTCTGACACCTCTACCATAATAGGTCTCTATATAAACCAGCGATGCATAGTGACAGCAGTCACAGCACTGAATGGTTGCTGTTGCCACTGCTCCTGCTGTTACTGGTGCTGTTGCTCCTGCTGGTACTGATGTTGCTACTGATGCTGTTACTCATGCTGCTGTTGTTACTGCTGCTGCTGCTGCTGCTGCTGCTGCTGCTGCTGCTGCTGTTGTTACTGCTCCTGCTGCTGCTGTTGTTACTGCTCCTGCTGCTGCTGCTGCTACTGCTGCTGCTGCTACTCTTGCTGCTGCTGTTAGTGCTGATACTGCTGCTATTTTTGCTGCCATTACTTCTGCTTTTG
>NW_014577507.1:115152-139605 GCF_000485595.1 Priapulus caudatus
CTAGTACTACTGTTGCTGTTGCTACTGCTCCTTCTGCTAGTACTACTGTTGCTGTTGCTACTGCTCCTTCTGCTAGTACTACTGTTGCTGTTGCTACTGCTCCTTCTGCTAGTACTACTATTGCTGTTGCTACTGCTATGTCCACTTCTACTGCCAACAACACAGCCACTACTCCTACTACTATCCCTAGTACTACTGCAGCGGTGACTAACTAAAATCATGACCACTCCCATTACGACTACCATTAACTCTATCCCCTGTGTTACTACTACTGCCACTAGCACTCTTACACACCTGGGAATAAATTTCTAGATGAAGTTCGCCCATTCCTTGTGCTATTGTCTCCTTGTTATCCGAGTCGTAGTACACTCGAAAGGTTGGATCTTCCTTCGTAAAGCGATTGACGGCCTTGGAGAAGTTTTCCAGATCCTTCTGATTCGCTGGCTTCATCGACATTGAGATTACCGAGTCCGGAACAAAGATCGATTCCTGCAGACATCCACAATTACATTATACATCACTGCATCACTGCGTACAGTTCTATACATACATACTTACTATACATTACATACTTACTATACATTACAGACTTACTATACATTACAGACTTACTATACATTACAGACTTACTATACATTACAGTGCCTCTGTGAGAGGTCAGCCACCTTCTAAAATATTCATGTTTCTTAGGCAACTTTCGAGAGTTTGACTACGGTATGCATGCGTGGCTGGTGCAGACGTGTGAACGGTCAGGAAAGATCGAAGCCAAAGGCTTGATATCACTATGCAACACTCGGATGCACTTAATATCACTTATGCATTATCTGCTGTACACATAATCCTTTGAAAAAAGGTTAATAACTATAATCCGAGCAGTGATTCGGCAAACCATTTCGATCCTACACATGCTATTTCACGCATTTCATTATACATACTACAGTGCACATAGAGACATACCACACATAAAAATTGAGATACTAACAAACAGCACAAACGTAGGAAGAGCAAATCACAAGACAAAATTAGAGAGATGACACATACCATAGAAATGTTTGAATTTGGCTTATTGATGAAAGTGTCACCACTAGCACAGTCGATTCCAAACAGTGCACAGATGTCTCCTGCAAATACTTCACTCACATCCTAGAAACACGTAACAATGATTATAAACAAACACCAACAAATCTATTTTAATTAATATATAAGATCCCCACAGGGTATGTTGTTATTAAATAATTTATATGTACGGAGAATAAATCGAAAGTACATAAAACAGTCTGACAAAATAAAAACATCACAAAATTCACTAATGATTTACAGTCCAATACTCAATCTGTTATGTCGGTGTTAGCCCAACGACGTTCATAGTTTATCATCTACTTATCTACCTAGCACAGTATATATTCTGTACTTTTTAACTTGCTACTTGGTACTCTATAACAAGGTACTTGCCTCCATCTCGTCTGAATGCATGCGCACGAGTCGCGACACCTTGGTTCTTTTCCCTGTCCTAGTATTCCAGATGTAATCCCCCTTTTTCAGCTGTCCCTGATAGACTCGGATGTATGTGAGCTGTCCAAATCGGCCTGCCTTCAAAACAAATTTGGGAGACCAATGTTTGAATAAAATAACTGATATCCATACACATGATTAGCAGCAGCACGAGGAAAGCTAACCAAATAAACAACACTACACTACTAGCACAGTATTCTTCGTTAAATAAAATAACACGTTAATTTCGATGCAAGATTGTGCTATATACACTAGGCATGCACGATAAATGGTTCTGTCATCAAGCAGGTATACTAAGAAGTTCTTTGGGTATTCTTGATCAATTATTACATGAAACAGGATAAAATTGCAAAGCAACAAACTTTAAAGTGAACCATAACATGGATTTCAATGAGAAAACTGTAAATAGGTTTTATCAAAAAGCCAAATTAAGCTTAATATATATAATAAATATAATAAGATAACCACCATGCAAATCCAAACTGCAAAACAATGAAAGTGTGCAGAATACTAACAAATTACAAGGTATGGGTATCAAAAAGGTGCAAAACGTTGAAATTTGCAAAGGGACAAACATTAATTAAGTTACTCCTGCATATTATAAGTTATTATTATATGCATATAATATGTAATATAAATTAGCAGACATTCATATAATATCGTCTATAATATTCTATATATAATTCTATAATATCTAAAGGTGATATAATATTACCTCCAACTTGAATGCCAGAGAAACCAGCAAATTTTCACCATTTCTTGCTGGATTCATTAAAATATATATAATTCTAATATCTAAAGGTGATATGATATTACCTCCAACTTGACTCAGAGAACCCAGCGATTTTATCACATATTCTTGCTGGATTTCAATAAAATCTTTCTGGGGTTTTTCCACCAAGCGATAAAAATAATTTATACATTATGCCACCGCCCTCCACGCCCATAGTTGGTTCCACTGTTTAATCAAATGTAATTAGTAAGATAATGACATTAATCCTTCCTGAGTAATTAGAGGCACAGGCATTACACAGCTACATTCACCGAACGAGTAAATTAACTATTCACGACAACACCGCCATTCCGGATCATACTACCCTCTTAGACCCTCCCACCACCACACACATCATATATCAGGTCAGAAGCCACTGATTAACACCACAGATCATACCAGCACCTCCAACGCTCGCTCTAATTGGCACGCCAGCGAGGTAACCACACGACGAGAAAAAGTATAAGCGTGAATTCCGACGGCAGGTCTGACTCAGAAGCCACAGTTGTCACCGAGCCTACGATTGGCCAGCGCAGCGTACAGCGGCTTCAGCAAGCAGGCAGAACTGGGTGTTTCGAGGACAGATGCTTCAGCGAGGCGTGCACACGTGACAAGCACGTCCGGAGCCCATAGCGTACTAGCGTTACACATCAGGACGCGCTGACAATCACCCATGCCACGATGTTATGCCGCTACTGCTGCAGGCTTAGGAGTTGATGTTACAGTCCCAGAGTTTACACGGTCTGTTTACGGTCACCAGGTGTGACGCATTAACGTGACATTTACTCGGTGTTACTCTGGTTATATTATCTATTGGACACAGCTCGTAAGATGGTACAGCAACCGATGTCTATGCGATTAGTGGCATAGCCGCCAGTGCTAATGTGATTAGATGGATAGCCACCAGTGTATATCAGTTAGATGCGACAACAAGACAACCATCCTGTCAACATGCTTAGGCAACACAGTTAGTAATCAACAGCATTATTACAACAATTACATATTACAAAATTAGAAACATTAACTCATCCAAAGCTTGCGTGTTGCCAGCAGCAGAGAGCACCGGTGAGGTGAACATCGCACGGACCAGCGATTATATTTCAGGAAGTCTGACTTGGAGTTCGAGCATAAGGCTCAGTATAACCCTTACTGCCTTCACAACGTGGAACCATTCTGGAACTAAGATCCACGATACATGTACACCAGTTGCTTTAGATATCCACGTCGGTATACAAGGACTTATGAGGCGCGTCGCGCGGAGACGCGGGAACAGTCAACCGTCAATCCTGAGATACGCAAGAAACTGATAGCATGGCAAGCTACATGTCGAGTCAACGCAAGTCTTCCATGTCAAAACACCGCTGCAAACTACTTCCCCACAAATGGATTTTTCTCTTGCATACTGTGTCTTCAAATAATGCATGATAAATTTCAAATGGCGGACTAACTTATAGATAGGCAAGAAAGAGACAGCACATGGCATTTGCACGTTTTCACATCTTCTCTGCCACTATATCAGCCAATTCCAAGAGTAAGTAGCTATAAGAAATATACATGAATGACAATTATCTAATAGACTGCGAAACTTATGTCAAATAGTCACTTGGTGATATATCTACATTAATCTTAGATATTATTCATAACAAATTACCCAAGCCCATTATTTTTTTTCAAAAAACATGTGTCAACGAATCATTGTGCACAATGGTCCGAATATATATATATATATATATATATAATATATATTAATCACCAGAGATACATAATAAAGGAAGAGTATGACACCGTTTAACAGCGCGTTTGCCATAGGTTTTCAAACTATGTAAATATTTCATAATAATGTGAATAATAAATTCCAAACTTACCTTGTTTTTCGTCATGATTCTTCCCTTATCATAATGGACACACCAACCATTTACCTGAAAATCAGTATGTGTCTTCAAAAATAAGTTATTTGAATATGACACGGTGTCCACACAGTTTAACAAATGGACCGATTTTTCAGCCAAACTTTGTTATCGATGTTTCTTTGTATCTGCTGGGGCTGCCGCTGTCAGATAAAAATTTAAGAAAACTGGGGGCTGTTGCGGGATATTAAGTCATCGAAATTGTATCAGTGTGTTATTGCGTTTCAGCGTGCTAAAAATAAATGTTATGCCTCACGCGAGCGATAGCAGCTGATTGAGCTCGGTTGCCATCCTGTTCCTGATGATAAGGAAGCCGAAATCAAATGCTGTTTACTGTGCTTAACACCTAATACACCTCAACAGCCCCAGCTGGACAACCAACCCCCAGCAGATACAAAGAACACTAATCCGATAACAAAGTTTGCGCCTGAAAACATGCATCATTTGTTAAAACTGTGAAACGTGTAGTATCAAAGCAACCTTTTTGAAGAACACATACGATTTTCAAGGTAAATTGGTCGGTGTCATATGATAAGGTAGAGATCTAGCAAAAACAAGTAAAGTTGTGAATATATTTTACTTCACATAATTGATATATATTTACAATGTTGAAAACTATCAAAACGCTTTAAAACTTGTCATACTCCTTCTCTATTATGTATCTTGATACTATATATATATATATAAAGTAATATACCATTGATACTTTTTGCAACGTGGCAGCATTAAATTCTTTTTACGTCTTGTGACCAGAAAGAATGCCGGTACAAGATGGCGTTGCGCAAAAGATCGCGTTTTCCCCGACCGCCCGAAAGCGGTAAGCCTGCGCTTCCGCTGGACTGGGCCCTACGCTACCGCGGTGTTTGTATGTAGCATCTCGCGCTCTCCGCTATACGAAATTCGCCCCGCAAGGAATGGCTGCAGAAGCATAGGCGCTACCAGCGCGCGATATGCGTTATAGCGGAGCACCTAACATCGCGCAATTTCGCGACGCTACATCGCGCTCGCTACATCGGCTTTGGAGGCGCCTCCGCATTATAGATTGACACGCGTTTGTACATCCTCGCCATCGGATTGTCACCTGCCTTTTTTGTACCTTATCTGGGCGTTCTCCACTCTTCTCTTCTCTCTTCCTCGCACTCCCCCACGTGCTGTCTCTCTCTCTCTCTCTCTCTTCTCGCTCGCATCCGCCGCCACGAGTTTTAATAAGGTATCTTAATATACATCGCATCAAGCTGCCGCAGCACGGCCCACACAAAGCATGCACTGCAGCGTTCAATAAAATGATAATTGCCTAAATTAAAGTACAAAATATATTTACTACGAAAGTCACCGGGCCGCCGAAAAACTCCCGAGCCAGCGTTTGTTGGATATAGATTTGGACAGTGCCGGCCCGCCAGTCGAGCGCGGGAGAGGGGACGGCTGGAACGTCCCGCGCTTCCGCCGTCTCGTAAAAACATGGGCAATATATATTGTGTGTCAGTGGCGGCGTATGATAGCATGACCACGTGGAAAAACGCAGTATAGCGAACTGCAGATGACATATGTCCGCATACATATCTATAGTCATATCTATTGGAACACTCAGTCTAATATCACGTATATATACTCGCCACTATGCAGGTCGCAAATTCGCCCCGCATCTCGCTAACACACATGTGGATATCATAAATAATGTGTGTCCTGTAGCGGTCGATGGAGGTAGCTACGTGTAAAAACTCCAGCGGCCACGCCAGCACGTCGCCAGATCTCCAGTCGCACGGCATCGGGCAAGAGCGTTTTGATAAAAACTTGCACGTACGGAGCAGGCGCTTTCCAGATAACATCTAGTGAAATTCTCAGTGTAAACAAACACATCATCAACGGGCTTAGCCAATCAACGTAAGGGTACTAAGCTGGCTACGATAATTTGAATCCTACGTCACGATTGGAGCTAGACTGCTACGGACCTTATAACTCGGCAAGTATCTTTCGCGACACTAAAGTATAGTTAGTGCAGCGTGTGGAACTCTCCACCGCGGAGCAGTCCAAGCTGAATCGCCCGATTCTGTGGAAAATTCCCTTGAAAATCCTCGAAGAGAGCCTCGTCGCGCCATCTATGGACGCCATATGTACGAGAATAAATTCAGGGGGCGAGAAACGCAAGAAATGCAAACTCGCTTTTCTAGACGAAAAGGAAACGCGCGGACCAGCAAACAAGCAATACCAGCATTTGTATTTATCTCGACCTACGTGCATAGCGAAAGGCTTGGTGAATCGCCACAACTCCTCAATTGACCGATTTATACGGCTTTATCCTGTACCCATAGGGCACTGGGGAAATTTTTTCCCATATAGGGCAGCGAATAAGATTTATTGTCACCGGCTGCGCGGCGTTTGCGCGCTTCGCGCGGATATCGGGCTGCAGATCGTCCAGACCACATGGATATACCACAGAATTCGTTTTACTAAAATAAATCAGGCTCAAACAAGGGAAACCAAGGTCATGTAGAGATGAAAGACTCAAACAAGGGAACCAAGGTCATGGACGAGGACACTAAGATACTGATGAGAAACAACGAGCAAAGACGAGACGACCGAGTCACAAACAAGCCATGCGGGGGAGGACCCAGGGACAGCAGCAGCCGCAGTAGCACCAGCACACCACCACACTACACAGCAGCAGTACAGCAGAGCAGTAGCCAGAGCAGTGCAGCAGTAAGCAGCAAGTAGCAGTAGCAGTAAGGCAGTACAGCATACCGCAGTAGCACGCAGCTAGAGTAGCAGGCAGCAGTAGCAGTAGCAGCAGCAGTAGCAGCAGTAGCAGCAGTAGCGCAGTAGCAGCAGTAGCAGCAGTAGCAGCAGTAGCAGCAGTAGCAGTAGCAGCAGTAGCAGTAGCAGTGCACAGTAGCAGCAGCAGCACAGTAGCAATAGCAGCGTAGCAGTAGCAGTAGCAGCAGTAGCAAGCAGTAGCAGTAAAGCAGTCGCAGTAGCAGCAGTAGCAGCAGCACGCAGTAGCAGTAAGCAGTAGCAGTAGCAGCAGTAGCATAGCACCGAGCAGCAGCAGTAGCAGCAGCGCAGTAGCAGCAGTAGCAGTAGCAGCTACAGCAGTACAGCAGGCAGCAGTAGACAGCAGCAGCAGTAGTAGTAGCAGTAGCCAGCAGTAAGCAGTAGCAGCGAGCAGCAGCAGCAGTATAGTAGTAGTAGTAGTAGGAGTAGTAGTAGTAGTAGTAGTAGTATAGTATAGTAGTCTGTAGTAGCAGCAGTAGCAGTAGCAGTAGCATAGCAGCAGTAGCGAGTAGCAGTAGCAGTAGCAGTAGCAGTCAGTAGCAGTAGCAGTAGCAGTAGCAGTAGTACTAGCAGAAGGAGCAGTAGCAACAGCAACAGTAGTACTAGCAGCAACAGGAGTACCAGCAGCAGCGATTGCGGTAGCAACAGCATCAGTAGCAGACTCAAGATGACGCAGATGAAAGACTCAAACAAGGGAACCAAGGTCATGGACGAGCCACTAAATTACTGACGAGGAAACAACGAGCAAAGACGAGACGACCGCAGTCACAAACAAGGCCATGCGGGGAGACCCAGGGACAGCAGCAGCCGCAGCAGCAGCTGCAGTGCAGCAGCACCACCACCAACACCCACCACCCAGCAGTAGCAGCAGCAGTAGCAGCAGTAGCAGTAGCAGTAGCAGTAGCAGTAGCAGTAGACAGCATAGCAGTAGCAGAAGCAGTAGCAGTAGCAGTAGCAGCAGTAGCAGTAGCAGTAGCAGCAGCAGCAGCAGTAGTAGTAGCAGCAGTAGCATACAGGCAGCACAGCAGTAGCAGTAGCAGCAGTAGCAGTACCAGCAGTAGCAGCAGCAGCAGCAGTAGCAGTAGCAGCAGTAGCAGTAGCAGCCAGTAGTAGCAGCAGCCAGCAGCGCAGCAGCAGTAGCAGAAGCAGCAGCAGCAGCAGTAGTAGTTACAGCAGTAGCACAGCACAGCAGCAGCACGCAGCAACCAGCAGCAGCAGCAGCAGTAGCATAGTGAGCAGCATAAGCAGCAGCAGCAGCTAGTAGCAGTTGTTTGCAGCAGCAGTCGCAGCAGCAGCAGCAGACAACACACCACACATCACCACCAGCAGCAGCAGCAGCAAGCTACACCAGCACCACCACTACCAACAGCAGCAATAGCACCACCACCAGCAGCAATAGCAGTAGCAGTAATAGTAGTAGCAGCAGCATTACTCACTCGTCAGCGTTGTCCAGGGCTAGGTTATCCACCTCGGCCGGGTGAGGCAGTAGTCTACGACGGCGTCCATCAGTGGCTGGATGCCCTTGTTTTTGAGCGCTGTGCCGACGAGCACGGGAGTGAACGCGCGCCGCATGCATGTACGCCTGATCGCCGCCTGAAACCGAGACGGGTCGTCACAGACAGGTGCACAACGTCTCAGGTACATAATGTCTCAGGTACTAATGTCTCAGGTTCCTAATGTCAGTACGTAATGTCTCCAGCTACGAATGCGCTCTCCTAATGCCTCAGCGTTCATGTCTCAGGTTCCTAATGTCTCAGGTACGTAATGTCTCAGTACGTAATGTCTCAGCTACATATATCTCAGGTACGTAATGTCTCAGGTACATAACATCCCAGGTGTGTAATATCTCAGTTAGGTAACATATCAGCTACATGTCTCAGCTACGTAATGTCTCAGGTACATGTCTCAGCTATATAATGTCCATACATGTGTGTGGTGAACTATAAGGTCTCGAATACTGATATGAAAACCTATCAATAATGCTAGGATAAACTGCACACCTTCAGTTGTTCAACTGTCGGAATCTTCTCTTCGAGGAACATTTCACCAAGAAAGTCATCAGCATTTGCCACGTTCTCTGTAAAATGAGTGTAACGGATTATGGAAATTGTAAAAGTGTCAGAATCTGCTCTATTGGATCAGTAAATTGTGCAATCACTGGATTCTTATTTTATATGTTATACCAGTATAAAATATCGGAACCAAAACAATCAAACAGTTGGTACCTAAAGCCAGTACAACGACAGCACCAGCAATTTTTATCGACAGCACTGTTGATAAAAATTGCCACGTGTGCGCCACCCGGCAACAATGCAACCATCTGTCAGCGACATACCACTGTATGAACTGTACGTGACCTGTTCAAACCACACCACGGGCGCTGCGGGAAATGCTAATCCCCAGGAGTGGAGGGGCAGTACTGCAACATGGCAGCACTAGCTGTGTAAAGATTAGGGTTAGGATCAGGATTAGGGTTAGGGTTAGGGTTAGGGATATAAGGCTATGTCTAGCACGGAAGTATGACTGTGGAATCTTTCTGTGGAAAATTTGGACTTTGAAGTCGCGAACTGAATTGTCCCTCCACGCCCGTGTAATAGCAACACCCGGGTGCTGCTATAATTTTGATCACGTGCTTCAAATCATGCATTTAATTAGTTAATCAAAAAACTGTTGCCTGAATCCGTCGTCTGGTTAGCGCACACGTAGCGATTGTTCAGCGACTGGGCAACAAATATCAAACGTGTTTGATATTCCAGCGACGAGTTTCTGGCGTCAAAATCGGTGCCGCCGTGCAGCGCACACGTGGCGATTTCTCGGCGATTTTGTTGCTGGCAGCAAAATCGCCAGTACTGTCGATAAAAATCGCCACGTGTGCGCCGGGCTTAACAGCCAGCCTAAATACAGTTTATTATCAAATTTTAAAAGTTTAATAATTACAGACGGTTTTAAACAAGGCAACTAACGGTACCTATTAATTCTTGTTTCCTGTCTTTAGCTTCAGCTCTCATCTCTGGTGGAATTTCATCTTCTCTTATGACGATTCTAGAAATTGTAGCTCATAACAGAAAAACTCAGGCGTAACTCGTCACATGGGCTAAATGGAGTCAGCCAACAGTTTGTTAGTTATCAAATATATGCAACACTGCAATAGTATACCAAGGTGCGAAATTAACGGGAGTCCGAAGTCAAATACTCCCTGATTTACTGTCGGACTCCCTGATTTGACATATGCAGGAGTCCGTGTGACTCCCTGAAAATTCTGCCATACTAACTAGTTCGTTCCGGAGCACGGCCTTGCGGAATTACTGTATTTTTTCAGCTAATGTCAAAAGAAAATCTGGCAGACGTGCAACTGTATGAATCTTAAAAATAAGCACATGCGTTATTGTTAATATCTTTAATTTTGAACCTCAGACTGCGAACTCCCTCTTTTTGAGGGTAGGGAGTCCGTTGAACTCCCTTGTTCAAAAGTTAATTAATTTCTACCCCTGGTATACACATTATATATATATTGAGAACTGACATTATAATCTAGCAAACAGGGTCAAGTTACTTTCAAACTTTACAGTAATAAACTGCATAATTGGCATTCTTTATTATAGTACTACCCTATTCGCAATTAAATTTACCAATACAATGGTTCTTTTACTGAATGCGCATGTCGTAGCTAATACAGACATCTGAGCATGTCGAGGTCAAAGTCGACTTGCAGTGAAGTGATAACTACCCACCCTGACATTTGACGACATATTGTTTCTAATATCCAGTGAAATGGTTGTGCGACATTTTATGAATAGCCAATCGCAGTCATAGAATGTGATTTCATCAGCATACATTGACAAAAACATTTCGTAATGGACATTAGGCAGTCGACATTAGACATTAGATAATGGCGTATTGTTCAGTTGTCTTCGGATTTATAATAGTGTCTGTCGAACGTAATATTTAAGAAGTCAGAGAAACTTGGTTTTATATGATCTGGGTCACTTGCTGCTGCAAGCTAAAGGAATCAGTTGGTTATCCTTAGCACAGGACCTAGAAATCAATGATAAGCTCGCATAACATGCAACAGTCTAGAGTTTACAAACTTAAAATGTCCACCATTATTTCGACGAGAAAGGAGGCAGTCAATAATGCCTGGAGTGTGGCCGAGGCCAGTCGTTGCAATTTTGATCCTGAATGTTATGCGTGGTAGTTCATCGCTGTAATGATTTTCGACCTTAACGAAAACACACAAAACCTATAATATAGAGTGTATTCTTACCCATTTGGTTCTTCAAAGTAAAGAGCTTTTTCATGAACAAGGTCGACGATTCCTTTACAGTTACTCTCCACACCGATGGGTAACTGAAGAAATGCGGCATTGTGTAGGAGTTTTGACCTGCATAAACCCGAATGAAGCTAAATAAAACAGACCTGTAACCATCTAAAATTTACAACTTGCATCCTGTTTTTAACTTGACATGTCTCTCTGTACTGATATGCTTAACTTTTTTTCATCAGGAGTGAACAGAAAACATTTGTATTTATTCACTCCTAATTATGTGCTCATCGATTTATCAAATTTCATTAACTTTCCTAATTTCATTCAAATTTTTAATTTAAATATATTTAACAACATCAACTTGAAATCCAATTTAGTACATGTGAATTTCATTAAAATACCCAGATAAGTACACTATGGATAATGTTAATATGGCCAACCTGAGTTGCTGCATGACACGATTAGGGTTTGCACCAAGTCGATCCAGTTTGTTGATGAAGGCGAGACATGGTACGTTGTATCGGTTCATCTGCCTGTTGACAGTGTAAGACTGGCTCTGTACACCACCCACAGCACACAACACCAATACTGCACCATCCAGGACACGCAGTGCCCTCTCTACCTCCACCGTGAAATCCACATGACCTGTAACAAAACACAGAACGAATGTCACAACTAAACACAGACTCATCGCTAACAATAAGCGGTTGGTTTCCTAATAAAAAATCATACTGCTGTAACTAAAATAATCCTTCATTATAAATATCAACCGACTTCAATGTGACAGTCAAAATTTTCTAAGCAAAATGAATGAATGAAATGTAGACTATAAAGTACAATGCACGGGGAAATCCCCATACAATTACCTAGCATTCAAGAAACCAACACCTCCCGTTTGAATTAATATATAATTACCAACAAAAACAACATACAGTGCAGATGTTTTTAATTACCTAATTATGAAAGTTTTTAGTACCTATTAATAATTCCTGTATATTCTATTCAAGTCAAAAGCAGTGAAGATACAACTGCAAACGTTCATAAAAGACCGTTTATTTACCTAGTACAAAATATGCAGGGTTAATTTTTCTTCGGAGGGAAAATTAGACAAAGGAGGTAATGGCCAGTTATGGAAAAAAAATATATATAATTCTAATATCTAAAGGTGATATGATATTACCTCCAACTTGAATGCCAGAGAAACCAGCTGATTTTCACCATTTCTTGCTGGATTCAATAAAATCTTCTTGGGGTTTTTCCTACAAGGATAAAAAAATTTTAACATTATGCACCGCCCTCCACTGCATAGTTGTCCACTGTTTAATCAAATTAATTAGTAAGATAATGAATTAATCCTTTCGGAGTAATTAGAGACAGGATTACTTGAAACAGCCCCACTGCAGATTAAAGCACAGCTACATTCACGCGAGACGAGTTAAATTAACTTTCACGACAACACCGCATCCGGATCATAGGCCTAACCCTCTTTACCCTCCCCACCCACACCCAATCATATATCAGTCAGAAGCACTGATTATAACCACAGATCATGACTCAGCCACCTCCGAACGCTCCTCTAATTGGCACTGCAAGCGAGGTAACCACCGACGAGAAAAAGTATAACGGTGAATTCGACGGCAGGTCTGACTCAGAAGCCACAGGTTGTCACGAGCCTACGATTGGCAGGCAGCGTACGGCGGCGGCTTCAGCAAGCAGGCAGAACATGGGTGTTCAAGACAGATGTTCAGCGAGCGTGCAACGTGACAAGCTATGGTCGGAGCCACTAGCGTACTAGCGTTACACATCAGGACGGCTGACAAGTCACCGGTGCCACGACGTTATGGCCACTACTGCTGCAGGGTTAGGCAGTTTTGATGTTACAGTCAGAAGTGTTACACGGTTCTGTGTTACGGTCACAGGTGTTACGCGATTTAACGTGACATTTACTGGTGTTACGCGGTTATATTATCTGATGGACACACTCTGTTAAGATGGTACAGCGACCGATGTTTTGCGATTAGATGGCATAGTCGCCAGTGTAATGTGATTAGATGGGATAGCCACCAGTGTTATACAGTTAGATGCGACAACCAAGAAACCATCCATCAACATGCTTAGCAACACAGTTAGTAATCACAGCATATTACAAAATTACAATTACAAAATTAGAACATGTAACATTCCAAGCTTGCGTGTTGCAGCAGAGAGAGCACCGGTGAGGAGACATCGCACGGTGAGCAGCGATTTAATTTTCAGGAAGTTCTGACTTGGAGGTTCAGATAAGGCTCAGTATTAACCCTTACTGGCTTCACAAGTTGGAACCATTCTGGAACTAAGATCCACGATACATGTACACCAGTGGTTAGAATTCACTCGGTATACCAAGGACTTATGAGCAGCGTTCGCGAGACGGGAACAGTCACAGTCGAATCCTGAGATCACGCAAAGAAACTTGATAGGATGGCAAGCTACATGTCGAGTCAACGCAAGTCTTCCCATGTCAAAACACCGTGAAACTATTTCCCTCACAAATGGGATTTTTCTCTTGCATTATGTGTACTTCAAATAATGCATGGATAAATTTCAAATGGCGGGGACTAACTTATCAGGATAGCAAGAAGAGACAGCAACATGGATTTTGACGTTTCAATCTTTCTTCACTATCAGCAATTCACAAGGTAGTAGCTATGAGAAATATTACATGAATAACCAATATCTATAGACCGTATAACTTATGTCAAATAGTCACTTTGATTATTATCATACATTAATCTTAGATATTTATTCATAACATAATTACCCAACCCATAATTTTTTTTCAAAAAACGTGTCAACAAATCATGTGCAGCATGGTCCGAATATATATATATATATATATATCAAGAGTACATAATAAGAGAAGAGTATGACACCGTTTTAACAGCGTTTTGCATAGTTTTCAACTTGTAAATATTCTATCAATATGTGAATAAATATATTCAAACTTTACCTTGTTTTCGTCTATGATTCTCCCTTAATCATATGACACCACCAATTTACCTGAAAATCGTATGTGTTCTTCAAAAAAGTTATTTGAATATGACACGGTGTCACACAGTTTTAACAAATGGACGCATGTTTTCAGCCAAACTTTGTTATCGGATTAGTGTTCTATTGTATCTGCTGGGGGCTGGTTGTCAGCTGGGGGCTATTGGGGATATTAGGCATCGAATTGTATTCAGTGTGTATTGCGTTTCCAGCGTGCTAAAAATAAATGTATGCTCACGGCGAGCTAGCAGCTGATTTGAGCTGTGTTGCCATCGTGTTCCTGATGATAAGGAAGCGAAACAAATGCTGTTACTGTGCTTACCTAATATCCTCAACAGCCCCCAGCTGACAACCAACCCCCAGCAGATACAATAGAACACTAATCCGATAACAAAGTTTGGCTGAAAACATGCATCCATTTGTTAAAACTGTGTGAAACCGTGTAGTATTCAAAGAACCTTTTTGAAGAACACATACGATTTTCAGGTAAATTGGTGGTGTCATATGATTAAGGGAGAATCATAGACAAAAACAAGGTAAAGTTTGAATATATTTATTCACATATTGATAGAATATTTACAAGTTGAAAACTATGCAAAACGCTGTTAAAACGGTGTCATACTCTTCTCTCTATTATGTTGATAATAGTATATATATATATATAAAGAATATAGCCATGATACTTTTTGCAACAGTGGCAGGCATAATTCTTTTTTACGTCTTGTGACCAGAAGAGCCGGTACAAGATTGGCGTTGCCAAAAGAGCGTTTTCCCCGACCGCCCGAAAGCGGTAAGCCTGCGCTTCCGTGGACTGGGCCCTACGCACCGCGGGTGTTATGTAGCATCTCGCGCTCTCCGCTATACGAATTCGCAGTGCCTCGAAGAAGGCGACGCGCGCGATATGCGTATAGCGGAGCACCTAACATCGCGGCAATTCGCGACCTACATCGCTCGCTACATCGGCTTGGAGCCTCCGATTATAGAATTGACACCGTGTACATCCTCGCCATCGATTGTCACCTGCCTCATTTTGTACCTTATCGGGCGTTGCTCCCACCTTCTCTTCTCCTTCTCGCACTCCCCACGGCTGTCTCTCTCTCTTCTCTCTGCTCTTCTCGCTCGCATCCGCCGCCACGTTTTTAATAAAGGTATCTATATATACATGCATCAATGCTCGCCAGCAGCCAGGCACACAAGCATGCACTCACGTTCAATAAAATATAATGCAAATTAAATACCAAAATATATTTACTACGAAAGTCACCGGCGCGAAAAACTCCCGAGCCAGCGTTTGTTGATATAGATTTGGACAGTGCCCGGCCCGCCACGTGAGCGCGGGAGAGAGGCTGGAACTCGCGCTCCGCCGTCTCGAAAAACATGGCAATATATATTGTGTGCAGGCGGCGTAATGATAGATACACTAAACGAACGCAGTATGAGCGACACTGCAGACTGACATATGTCCGCATACATACTATAAAGTCTAGTCTAGGAACACTAGTCAATAATATATTACCAAGGCGCACTAAGGAATCGCAAACTATCAGCGCACCGCGATCATCGTACAGCCCACATGTGGATACATACAATAATGTAGGTCCCCTGTAGGCGGCGATGGACGGTAGCTAACTGTAAAACCGACGGCCCACGGCCCGTAGCTACGTCTCGCCAGGATCTCCACGTCGAGCACGGCAGAGCGGTCAGTGTTGATAAAAAGCTTGCACTACGGAGGGGCAGGCGCTTCAATAACCTCTAGTGAAATTCTCAGTGTAAACAACATCATCAACGGCTTAGCCAATCAACGTAAGGGTACTAAGATGGCTAACGATAATTGAATCCTACCGTCACGATTGAGGCTAAGACTGCTACGGACCTTAACTCGGCAAGTATCTTTCGCGACACTAAAGTTATAGTTAGTGCAGCGTGTGGAACTCTCCACCGGCGGAGCAGTCCCAAGCTGAATCGCCGATCCTTGTGTGAAAATTCCCTTGAAAATCCTCGAAGAGAGCCTCCGTCGCGCCATCTATGGGACCGCCATATGTACGAGAATAAATTCAGGGCGAGAAACGCAAGCAAACACTCGCTTTTCTAGACGAAAAGGAAACCGCGACCAGCAACAAGCAATACCAGCATTTGTATTTATTCTCGACCTACGTGCATAGCCGAAAGGCTTGTGAATCGCCACAACTCCTCAATTGACGCGATTATACGGCTTTATCCTGTACCCATGCGGGCACTGGGGAAATTTTTTTCCCCATATAGGGCAGCGAATAAGATTTATTGTCACCGGCTGCGCGGCGTTGCGCCGCTTCGCGCGGATATCGCGGGCTGCAGATCGTCCAGGACCACATGGATATACCACAGAATTCGTTTTACTAAAATAAATCAGGCTCAAACAAGGGAACCAAGGTCATGGACAGAGATGAAAGACTCAAACAAGGGAACCAAAGGTTCATGGACGAGGACACTAAGATTACTGATGAGGAAACAACGAGCAAGACGAGACACCGAGGTCACAAACAAGCCATGCGGGGGAGGCCCAGGGACAGCAGCAGCCGCAGTAGCACCAGCACCACCACCACCACTACTACCAGCAGCAGTACAGCAGTAGCAGTAGCCAGTAGGCAGTGCAGCAGTAAGCAGCACAGTGCAGTAGCAGTAGCATACAGCATATACCAGCAGTAGCAGCAGTAGCAGTAGCCAGCATGAGCAGTAGCAGCAGCAGTAGCAGCAGTAGCCAGCAGTAGCAGCAGTAGCAGCAGTAGCAGCACGTAGCAGCAGTACAGCAAGTAGCAGTACAGTAGCAGTAGCAGTAGCAGGTAGCAGCAGTAGCAGCAGCACACAGTAGCAATAGCAGCGTAGCAGTAGGCAGTAGCAGTCAGTAGCAAGCAGTAGCAGTAACAGCAGTGCAGTAGCAGCAGTAGCAGTAGCAGCAGTAGCAGTAGCAGTAGCATAGCAGCAGTAGCATAGCACCGAGCAGCAGCATAGCAGCCGCAGTAGCAGCAGTAGCAGTAGCCTACAGCAGTACAGCAGCAGCAAAGCAGCAGCACAGTAGTAGTAGCAGAGCAGCAGTAGCATAGCAGCACAGCAGCACAGTATAGTAGAGTATAGTAGTAGTAGTAGTAGTAGTAGTAGTAGTAGTAGTATAGTGTAGTAGGGCAGTACAGTAGCAGTAGCAATAGCAGCAGTAGCAGTAGCAGTACAATAGCAGTAGCAGCAGTAGCAATAGCAGTAGCAGTAGGCAGTAGCAGCAGCAGCAGTAGCAGTAGCAACAAGCAAGTAGTACTAGCAGCAACAGGAGTACCAGCAGCAGCGATTGGCGGTAGCAACAGCATCAGTAGCAGACTCAAATGACGCAGATGAAAGACTCAAACAAGGGAACCAAGGTCATGGACGAGGACACTAAGATTACTGACGAGGAAACAACGAGCAAAGACGAGACGACCGAGGTCACAAACAAGGCCATGCGGGGGAGGACCCAGGGGACAGCAGCAGCCGCAGCAGCAGCTGCAGTAGCAGCAGCACACCACCAACGACCCACCACCTACCAGCAGTAGCAGCAGCAGTAGCAGCAGTAGCAGTAGGCAGTAGCAGTAGCAGTATACAGTAGGCAGCAGTAGCAGTGCAGAAGCAGTAGCAGTAGCAGTAGCAGCAGTAGCAGTAGCAGTAGCAGCAGCAGCAGCAGTAGTAGTCAGCAGCAGATAGCATAGCAGGCAGCATCATGCAGCAGTAGCAGTAGCAGCAGTAGGCAGCAGCAGCAGTAGTAGCAGCAGCAGCAAGTAGCATAGGCAGAGTAACAGTAGCAGCCAGAGAGCAGCAGCAAGCAGCAGCAGTAGCAAAGCAGCAGCAAGCCAGAGTAGTAACAGCAGTAGCAGGCAGCAGCAGCAGCAGCAGCAGCAGCAGCAGCAGCAGCAGCAGTAGCAGTAGTAGTAGCAGCATAAGCAGCAGCAGCAGTAGTAGGCAGTAGTAGCACAGCAGTCGCAGCAGAGCAGGCAGCAAGCAGCACCACCACCAATCACCACCAGCACAGCAGCAGCAAGCTACACCAGCACCACCACTACGCGAACCAGCAGCAATAGCACCACCACCAGTAGCAATAGCAGTAGGAGTAATAGTAGTAGCAGCAGCAATACTCACTGGTCAACGTTGTCCAGGGCTAGGTTATCAACTCGGCCGGGTGAGGCAGGTAGTCTACGACGGCGTCCATCATGGCTGGATGCCCTTGTTTTTGAGCGCTGTGCCGACGAGCACGGGAGTGAACACGCGCCGCATGCACGTACGCCTGATCGCCGCCTGAAACAACGAGACGGGTCGTCACAGACAGGTGCACACGTCCTCAGGTACGTAATGTCTAAGGTACGTAATGTCTCAGGTTCCTAATGTCTCAGGTACGTAATGTCTCAGGTACGTAATGTTTCAGGCTCCTAATGCCTCAGGTACATGTCTCAGGTTCCTAATGTCTCAGGTACGTAATGTCTCAGGTACGTAATGTCTCAGCTACATAATATCTCAGGTACGTAATGTCTCAGGTACATAACATCCCAGGTGTGTAATATCTCAGTTAGGTAACATCATCCTACATGTCCTCAGCTACGTAATGTCCAGGTACATTCTCAGCTATATAATGTGCATACATGTGTGTGGTGAAGCTTTTAATAAGGTCTCGAAAATTGATATGAAAACCTATCAATAATGCTAGGATAAACTGCACACCTTCAGTTGTTCAACTGTCGAATCTTCTCTTCGAGAACATTTCACCAAGAAAGTCATCAGCATTTGCCACGTTCTCTGTAAAATGAGTGAACCGATTATGGAAATTGTAAAGTGTCAGAATCTGCTCTATTGGATCATAAATTGTGCAATCACTGGATTCTTATTTTATATGTTATACCAGTATAAAATACGAACCAAAACAATCAAAACAGTTGGTACCTAAAGCCAGTACAACGACAGTCCACAATTTTATCGACAGCACTGTTGATAAAAATTGCCACGGTGCGCCACCCGGCAACAATGCACCATCTGTCAGCGACATACCACTGTACTGAACTGTACGTACCTGTTCAAACCACACCACGGGCGCTGCGGGAAATGCTAATCCCAGGAGTGGAGGGGCAGTACGCAACCATGGCAGCACTAGCTGTGTAAGGATTAGGTTAGGATCAGGATTAGGGTTAGGGTTAGGGTTAGGGATATAGGCTATGTCTAGCACGGAAGTATGACTGTGGAATCTTTCTGTGGAAAATTTGGACTTTGAAGTCGCGACTGAATTGTCCCTCCACGCCCGTGTAATAGCACACACCCGGGCTGCTATAATTTTGATCACGTGCTTCAAATCATGCATTTAATTAGTTAATCCAAAACTGTTGCCTGAATCCGTCGTTGTTAGCGCACACGTAGCGATTGTCACGACTGGGCAAACAAAATATCAAACGTGTTTGATATTCCAGCGACGAGTTTCGCGTCAAAATCGGTGCCGCCGTGCAGCGCGCACACGTGGCGATTTCTCGCGATTTTGTTGCTGGCAGCAAAATCGCGCGTACTGTCGATAAATATCGCCACGTTGTGCGCCGGGCTAACAGCCAGCCTAAATACAGTTTATTATCAATTTAAAAAGTTTAATAATACAGACGGTTTTAAACAAGGCAACTAACGGTACCTATTAATTCTTGTTTCCTGTCTTAGCCTCAGCTCTCATCTCTGGTGAATTTCATGCTCTCTTATGACGATTCTAGAAATTGTAGCCCATAACAGGAAACACAGGCGTAACTCGTCACATGGGCATAAATGGAGTCAGCCAACGTTTTTAGTTATCAATATATGCAACACTGCAATAGTATACCAGGGTGCGAAATTAACGGGAGTCCGAAGTCAAATACTCCCTGGCCTCGCGGAATTACTGTATTTTTTCAGCTAATGTCAAAAGAAAATTAGGGCAAACGTGCAACTGTATGCATCTTAAAATAAGCACATGCGTTATTGTTAATATCTTTTAATTTTGAACCTCAGACTGCAGACCCCTCTTTTGAGGTAGGGAGCTCGTTGGACTCCCTTGTTCAAAGTTAATTAATTTCTACCCTGGTATACACATTATATATATATATTGAGAACTGACATTATAATCTAGCAAACAGGGTCAAGTTACTTTCAAACTTTACAGTAATAAACTGCATAATTGCATTCTTATTATAGTACAACCCTATTCGCAATAAATTTAACCAATACAATGGTTCTTTTACTGAATGCGCATGTCGTAGCCTAATACAGACATCTGAGCATGTCGAGGTCAAAGTCGACTTGCAGTGAAGTGATACATGAATGAACTACCCACCCTGACATTTGACGACATATTGTTTCTAATATCCAGTGAAATGGTTGTGTGACATTTTATGAATAGCAATCGCAGTCATAGAATGTATTTCATGCAGCATACATTGACAAAAACATTTCGTAATGGACATTAGCAGTCGACATTAGACATTAGATAATGGCGTATTGTTCAGTTGTCTTCGATTTATAATAGTGTCTTCGAACGTAATTTTAAGAAGTCAGAGAAACTTGGTTTATATGATCTGGTCACTTGCCTGCTACAAGCTAAAGGAATCAGTTGGTTATCCTTAGCAGCAGGACCTAGAAATCAATGATAAGCTCACATAACATGCAACAGTCTAGAGTTTACAAACTTAAATGTCACCATTATTTCGACGAGAAAGGAGGCAGTCAATAATGCCTGAGTGTGGCCGAGCCAGTCGTTGCAATTTTGATCCTGAATGTTATGCGTGGTAGTTTATCGCTGTAATGATTTTCGACCTTAACGAAAACACACACAAACCTATAATTAGAGTGTATTCTTACCCATTTGGTTCTTCAAAGTAAAGAGCTTTTTCATGAACAAGGTCGACGATTCCTTACAGTTACTCTCCACACCGATGGGTAACTGAAGAAATGCGGCATTGTGTAGGAGTTTTGACCTGCTAAACCCGAATGAGCAGACCTGTAACCATCTAAAATTTACAATTTGCATCCTGTTTTTAACTTGACATGTCTCTCTGTACTGATATGCTTAACTTTTTTCATCAGGAGTGAACAGAAAACATTTGTATTTATACACTCCTAATTATGTGCTCATCGATTTATCAATTTCATTAACTTCCTAATTTCATTCAAATTTTAATTTAAATATATTTAACAACATCAACTTGAAATCCAATTTAGTACATGTGAATTTCATTCAAATACCCAGATAAAGTACACTATGGATAATGTTAATATGGCCAACCTGAGTTGCTGCATGACACGATTAGGGTTTGCACCAAGTCGATCCAGTTTGTTGATAAGGCGAGGCATGGTACGTTGTATCGGTTCATCTGCCTGTTGACAGTGTAAGACTGGCTCTGTACACCACCACAGCACACAACACCAATACTGCACATCCAGGACACGCAGTGCCCTCTCTACCTCCACGTGAAATCCACATGACCTGTAACAAAACACAGAACGAATGTCACAACTAAACACAGACTCATCGTAACAATAAGCGGTTGGTTTCCTAATAAAAATCATACTGCTGTAATACTAAATAATCCTTCATTATATATATCAACCGACTTCAATGTGACAGCCAAAATTTTCTAAGCAAAATGAATGAATGAAATGTAGACTATAAATACAATGCACGGGAAATCCCCATACTATTACCTAGCATTCAAGAAACCAACAACTCCCGTTTGAATTAATATATAATTACCAACAAAAACAACATACGTGCAGATGTTTTTAATTACCTAATTATGAAAGTTTTTAGTACCTATTAATAATTAATGTATATTCTATTCAAGTCAAAAGCAGTGAAGATACAACTGCAAACGTTCATAAAGACCGTTTATTTACCCTAGTACAAAATATGCAGGGTTAATTTTTCTTCGGAGGGAACATTAGACAAAGGAGGTAATGGCCAGTTATGGAAAAAAAAGCGCATGATGGATTCAAAGGCGTGCCGTAGGCACGCATGCGGACGCTGCAGGTGGACGCGGGGGGAGAGGGAGAGGGGGACACTATTTTGGTTACACTATAAGGGGTTGACACTATTTCGACAACGGCAGGTAAATACAGGAACATTTTCACAAGGGTGATGTTAAATTTGACAACGGCTGTGCGCCACTGTGCCTCTTATGTATAAGAAATTCTGGATATGGTTGTTTTCTGTTGGCAGCAGTACCTGGAGTATCAATAATGTTGATGTTGAATCCCCTCCACTCTGTGTATGTAGCTGCTGACTGGATTGTTATCCCTCGCTGACGCTCTAACTCCATGGAATCCATTTTCGCTCCGACGTTGTCTTTACCTCTGACCTAACTCAGAAGAAAATCCTAATTTATAGACATTTAGTAACACAATCGATTTATAGGAAATTCCTGTTAGCTGTACCTGTTTTACTGCATCTAATGCACACTTATAAGTTTTATAATATATATATACACTCACTGTAAAATGAATGTAATATATATAGTGTATACTAGCAGGACACCCGGCATTGCCTGGGAAATGAAGTGCTCAGTTGGTGACCACTTGGTTGAAAGAAAAATACCCTAAAAATGTATCTATATGTATCTATCTATCTGTATGTATCTATCTGTCTATGTATCTATCTATCTATCAATCTATCTGTCTGTCGATCGATCGATCTATCAATCTATCTGTCTGTCGATCAATCGATCTATCTATCTATCTCATCAATCTATCTATCTATCTATCTATCTAATCTATCTATCTCTCTCTCTATATATATATATCCATCTATCTATCTATCTGTCTATCTATCTATCTATTTATCTTACTATCTTTCTATCTATCTATGTATGTATGCATCTATCTATTTATCTTTCTATCTATCTATCTATGTATCTATCTATTTATTTATATATCTGTCAGTCTGTCCATCTGTCCATCCATCCATCCATCCATCCATCCATCCATCTATATATATATATATATTTATTTATTTATCTACTGTATCTTTAGTTACAGTAAAGCAAGTCAGTGCCAGCTGAATCCTGTTTTGACTGTTTTGACTTGAATCCTGTTGCGGCAGGGCCGTTTATTTGTTGCTGCGGAGGCACGCTGCGGGGCACGCTGCAGCAGGGGCCAGTATTTCCTGCTGCTGCTGCTTTGCTGCTGCAGGGGCGCGCTGCAGCAGGGGCCAGTATTTCCTGCTGCTGCTGCTTTGCTGCTGCAGGGGCGCGCTGCAGCAGGGGCCAGTATTTCCTGCTGCTGCTGCTGCAGGGGCCCGTTGTTTATGTAGTGGTGTTGCGTGGGCCGGTTCGCGAATTTGGGATTCCCAAACCGTATAGCTATGGAAGAAAAATTGAGCAACATGATTGGCTAGAAATTTTTTAGGACACGCCCACTATCGCACGCACACCATCACGCAAATACGAACGAATTTTGCACAAGGGCTTATTTTTTTTATAATATTTCTTATTATTTTTGTCTAATTTTGTTTTATTTTAGAATTAGGGATAGGGTTAGGGTTAGGGTTAGGGTTAGGGTTAACTGATTTCTATATCTAAAACTTTAAAGGGACAGTAGCCTCTAGGATTTTACTGCGTACAACTGTACTTACTGTATAACAAATCGTCTATACCCACACGTATTTGTTACCAGATACCCAATTTAATTGTTATAATTATTTACACATCAACGCTACGAAATTTGAACGGCGCCATGCTGACAACCGCGACCCCGTGTGCGACCCCCCCTCTGTCAGGGATGAGGGATGCTGCTATCCGCCGAAAAAGTTGGCCTATTTGCAACAATTTATTTCTGCAGGTTACAGGACTGAAGAGCGATATCACAAAAGTACAAATATTTATAACCTAAATCTATTTACCCCGAACGCTATTCATTTTAGGGCAAATTTATCCATATTATGAACTGAAACTATCAATTGTCGTTTATAGACTACACATCCTCTTGCTTTCAAGATGAATAAATCAGACTGAAACGACTGCGTCTGCTCTGTAAGCCCGGTTGGTTATGGTAGTGGTTTTTGCGAGGGCAGAATGCCTTAATCAGATGGTAGCCGCTTTCTGAGATGGCCGCCACCGTGGTTGTAATCAAACTCGTAGTCCGTAGTCAATTAAAACATTGTTTTAATCACATATATTCTCTAAGCTGTGGGGGTACTTAGAATCCATGAACTT
>NW_014577507.1:140179-143417 GCF_000485595.1 Priapulus caudatus
CAGCACAACGGCGCTGCGTTTCGCTGTGTCGTGTCGTGCCGCGTGTGTGGAGACGGGCCTTTAGGGTTAGGATTAGGGTTAGGGTTAGGGTTAGGGTTAACTGATTTCTATATCTAAAACTTTAAAGGGACAGTAGCCTCTAGGATTTTACTGCGTACAACTGTACTTACTGTATAACAAATCGTCTATACCCACACGTATTTGTTACCAGATACCTAATTTAATTGTTATAATTATTTACACATCAACGCTACGAAATTTGAACGGCGCCATGACACCCGCAACTGTGCTGCCACCCCGAAAAAGTTGCGTATTTGACAATTTATTTTGCAGGTTACAGACTGAGGGCTAATCACAAAAGTACAATTATATTTATACCTAAATGCTATTTACCCGAACGATATTCATTTTAGGGCAAATTTATCCATATTATAACTGAAACTATATGTCGTTTATAAGATATTACAATCCTTTGCTTTTAAATGAATAAATAAGAAACACTCTCGGTCTGTAGCCCTTGGTTGGAGTGGTTTTGCGCAACTTATCAGATCGTGCGCTTTGAGTGGCGCCACCGTGGTTGTAATCAAACTGTAGTCGTTAGTTTTAAAACATTTTTAAATAATATTTCTAATGGGGATTGAACCATGAAACTTTTTATGTAGCGTAATTATAACCTAAATTAGCTGAAAATAACCCTAGAACCTGGAGTAAACTCTCCCTTTAATGTCGGTCTCAGTGGCTCAATGGTAGAGCTTTCGCTTCGTGATCGTAAGGGACCGCGTTCGAACGCCATATGGTGTTTTTATTTTCCTCTGCTTTCTGTATTTCTTTGTATTTTATTTGTTTCTGCATTTATTTGTTCTGTAACTTTTGTTTATGTTCCGAATTAAATATATTTCTTTCAAATATTAGCTTATAATTTAATATATTAGCAAGTTGACTAATAATGCGTGTCCTAAATTTTTTTAGCCAATCACGTTGCTCAATTTTTCTTCCATAGCTATACTAGCTATTTCTAGCTATGCTAGCTCATTCTACTATACGGTTTGGGAATCGCAAATTCGCGGCCGGTTCATTCACCACTGCTGCAGGGGTGCAAGTATGCTGCAGGGGCAGGACTTTTGCATATTTTTTTTCCTTTTGCGATGTCAGATGACTTCGGAGGTCAAATCCAATGTGCCCATGTAGCAATGTGGCCAAAGTTACATCTAATGGCCACCCTTGGACGTATCTAGAGTGGCCCATATTGATTTGAATCGAGAACAGACAAACCGAGAAACTTCCACAAATATGTATTAGATATAGCTAAACCGTATGTACGTATATATATATATATGTATAAATATTTATATGGTAATATTATAAAACATTACAATATTATGTTGATTCAACCCAATACTGTGCTTACCTCATGCATCTCAGCTATCCTGCCTGTGTAGAACAGTATTCGCTCTGTCAGTGTTGTTTTCCCTGAATCAATGTGTGCTGAAATGCCGACATTGCGGATTTTTTCCACCTTTATCCCTTCCTATATAGATATAATGAGCCAACATCAGGTTAATTACAACTCATATAGAATGATAATATAAAAAAACGATGAATCTACTCTTTGATTTTTCTCTTTACAAAACACTGTAAAATTATTGTATAAAATATACATATAACTTATAACTTATAACTTATTAACTTGTATATATATTATCCTGTTCTTGCAAAAAAGAGCATATATATATGGAATTGCACAGGTCTGTCATTTTTCTCTTGAATAAATTCTCAGATGGCCAGAGTTCTTTACATCCTTGTCGCTGCTTGCTGCTTATATTGTGAGATTGCAATGAATGATCAAACTGCTACGTGGAATCTGTTAAAACTCACCCCGGCAGCTGAAGTACAAGACGCATGTTGCGTGAAGATGCATGCTGGCAGAGCCTATCAAGAAAAGATAAATGTAAGTCATGGTTACCAAATACCTGGCAACACCATCAGTGACGTACTGGAAGTTATGCTACCGGATAAACAGTTGCGTAAACAATTCATAGTCTTGATGAAACAATCAAACAAGTGAATAAAATGTATACATAAATATCTGTATATATATAGAGAGCCAGAGAAAGAGAGAGATAATATGTATATATATATATAAGTAAAAACACACGTACCCACATGTAGATATAAAAATAACGTTAGAAAAATAGAATAAAGTGTTAAATTTTAATCTGCATGCTTTTGAGCGTATATCTCTCTCTCTCTTCATCCTGATGAAGAGAGATACTCTATTATTAAAGGTCAATGATTTAACTGCTCACAAAATTCCGATTTAATAATGAAATCGTCAAATTGTAGTGTCGTGTAATTAAGAACTAAGAAATTCCGTAACCTAGTCCTTTGGTTCAAGTACCATGCGATAGTGCAACAACCTAGTTTTGTGTATACATACTAAACTACAGCATTTAATGATTACTCTATTAAAAAAGTTTTCGTACACCTCTTTTCCCATACCCATCACATAAGATAAGTTAACAGTGGCTATCGTTTTTCATTCGTGGATAAAAATTAACTTTAGTGACTCAAAGTCTTGGCTCAAACTTTAAAGCACCCAGATGGAGCCCTGTGTTATATGCATTGTCATTCCACAATGCCGACAATATTTTATCATAAATGTGCAATGTGACCCACAAATGCAATGTTTTTTTTCAACTGTGTTAAACTATTCACACACTCACAATGCTTATGATATAATACTACTGAATAACTGTCCATGAGACACCGGCTATGCGCACACCTGCCACTAGCGGCGCTGATCGTCAACTCGGTTACTCGGCAACCCGCAAGTAGTCAGGTCCCTTAGTGCTAAATATGGGCCGAATCATTAGCAGGAGTGACAGAAAAGGTCTCAAACTGGCATCCCAGGTTGTATAAGGCTTATGGGCCAGTGACTAAATGGGCGATTTAGGCCGCTAGCTGTTGTCAGCGAGGTGGTCACATCGTGAGCAGAGGTGTTACAAACGAGAGTTGCGCAACAAACCGGTCAGGGTTTGGAAATAAGATGACGCCGGAATACAGCGGATAAACACGGGTTATACCTAGGTCATACGATATAACCAACGTTAAAGAGATGCTTCTGTAACTGTTTGTGTTCCTGTTGTAAGGTCGGCTAAAGCTGGTCACAAGTTTCCAGCCAACCCGACTCTGAACTACAATGGAGGTTGCTGTGAGGAGAGTGAGGAAAGCGACCGCC
>NW_014577507.1:143890-146094 GCF_000485595.1 Priapulus caudatus
CCGGCGACACAAGAGGGCAGACATTTGGGATGCTGGAAGGAACTCGCCGACTAGATGGGGGGTCGTACAGAGGGGGGGGTGGAGTGAGCTTTTGATTTCAGCGATGCGTTCCATTTCCGTGTCGGTCTTAGGCGTTTTCACTATAACTTCCCAAACATAAAAAAATCGGACAATTATTTAATGCGAAAATGGTGATAAATAGTGATACGAAAATAGTAACGGCGGATTGAGCCGCCCAGCAGTTACCTCTTTGAAATCATATGCCGTTTAAGAATCGCCATTCACTGCATTTCCCCGGAGCTGCGCCCACATTAAAAATACTGCTAGCATTGTGGCAGTGGTATCCTGAGTGTACGAAAGAGTTTGATTTTCGATTTTCAATGACAGCAATAAGGCGAAAGTGCAGCATTTCAATACAGCTTACTTCATTAGCATTATATATAGTATCTAATCATTTGCTGAGAGCTTCTTTTTCTATATATATAAACAATTAATACATTATCTCGCATCTCTATCATCTATATGTGACCTTGCCTTATATCATATGCACCCCTAGTCCGCAAATGCAGACGTTATAACTCCGCTTTGCTAATCTGAGGGTGCTGGTTTATCATGACCCCCATTACTGGGGTCTGCGTCGGCTCGGACTAATGCACCCCTACTACTACAATCTCCCACTGCCATTGTCATTGTCAGTATCAGGAACTAGCTAGAGTAAATTGCTTGCTATATAAGCAGGGGTTGTCTAGCATAGGGGTATTCTTGGAGCTAGTAGTAGTACTATACTATATAGTATTAGTACTAGTAGTAGTAGCTCTAGTACTATAGTAGTAAATAGTAGTAGTAGTACTACTACTAGTAGTGTAGTAGTACTAGTAGTCGTACTAGTAGTAGTAACTAGTACTAGTACTAGTAGTAGTAACTAGTACTAGTACTAGTAGTACTAGTAGTAGTGCTAGTACTTAGTAGTAGTAGTAGTAGTAGTAGTAGTAGTAGTAGTAGTAGTAGTAGTAGTACTTACTAGTAATTATTGTAACATGTACTTGTAGTAATAGAAGTATTCGTAGGTGTGGATACAATTGTATCACCCCGAGTGAAGACCTGCGTAAACACAATTTGTTGTGTAGTCGAGTAAACAGTGTCTCGCCATGCTCTCTATCGTTGTACCGAACTTAGGCTTCGTGCAATATGGAGGCGCTGGATGCAGTTTGGGGAGGTTATAGCTAGACTGGTACACGTTCGCCACCTTCACTCGGGCAAGTATCCTTCGCTACACTGAAGCGTGTCGAACTGTCCAGTTGGTAGGAGTCTAGCCGTTAGGCGGGTTATACCCACTTATACCCTGTTATAGCCGGCCGACCCGTCTGCAGGGAAAGTCGTAGGGAAATGCTATGCATATAGCCTCATTGCGCCATCTATCGCACGCCATATGTACTACACTGACGTACACTGATGTACAGTGATGTCAACAAAAAAGTTATAAACTGGTTTTTTTTCAGGAAACAAAGCGCGCCGAGTAGCCAAAAATTTTGTACGAGCACTTCGAGGAAATGTCTAGCTACCTGGGTAGTGAAACCCGTTGTGCAATGGCTGCTCAATGGACCGATTGCAGCGTTTCTGCATATATAGGGGACCTGTTCATTGTGTAGAATCGGTGCAGTGTAGTTGTGTTAGTGTGTCACTATGCGGCATTTTTCGCGCTTCGCGCGGATATCCGGGCTGCCAATCGTCGAGGCCAGATGTATCTAGTACGAGGTACCAGTACCTGGTACCAGGTACTTGGCCATAATCACCGGCATTCATTCTACATGTTTTATTATTGTTATATTGAGATTAGCTCTCGAGTGCTATTGCCCTTCGTTGCCACCACGCTATGAGCAATATTGAGAGATATGCCTATATATATTTCAATTCAGGAAAATTTAACATGGTGGTCATATCTTACTGGTCATACCTTTCCCATTTTTTTAATAATATATTTTCAGTAACGTTTTATTAAATATGTCTTATTTTTAGATGAAAGAAAGAGACTCAAGGTTGACGCTATTCCTTCTATTTTCCCCTTCAACGATCGTCAGCTTTCTTCATCTCCTCGTGAAGAGATTGAGAGAGAGATTTGTAGAGTAGAGCTTGATTACTCCCCTCCCGAAGAGGATTCACCAAAGGTCGAGACATCTCAGGACTCGCAGACGACTGATTCGGCA
>NW_014577507.1:147654-149810 GCF_000485595.1 Priapulus caudatus
TCCGCACCGCAAAGGCTACACGCAATTAAAATATACCGTTCGCACAAGAATAATTAACATGTGGCGTTTTGTGCCTGGGGCTGGCGAGCCAAAATAAAACAGATGAAATGAACCACCTATGTGCTTAATCGTGGCTATAATGTCTTAGTCATATAACTGTAATAAAGCGGACCACCAACTTTTGTGGCAGACCACCACTTTCTGAAGTTGGTGTGCTGCCTGCTCGACACTAGATTTTCAAGTCCGAAATTCGATACCCTGGCCACGCGAGAATTTATTAAAATAATAAATAATTTAATTGTAGTTTTGACATCTTTGTATTTATTGTGATTGTTTTGATTTGTTTTGGGACTAAATGGTCGTCCGCGACACTGGTGAATTCAGAATATACTATGGTGGTTGGGGTGACGCTGCTTTACGGGGGTGAGAAGAGAGAGCCCCAGACAGAGCAGAAAAAACAGACTTGCCGCTTTATGTAAGAGATGATGCTGTCACCCCTGTCAAACATACGCAACTCTACACAGCTCAGACCTCTCAATAATTTGACAGGTCACTGCGCTTACACCATAGCTACGCACTTGACATAAGTAACAAGGCCTACAGCGATCATCGTTTTTTAAGTGTTCTTGTTTTTTGTACGTAGAAAATGTAACACTCTGGTCATCACTCTGAGCTTGGTTTGTGAATAGGAGTCTCGGTTGCATATAAAATAACTCTTGTGTTTGGGAACAGTTGTTGAAATTTGTTGGCATATACGGTCATCAAAGTTTCCCGATCTGGCGACATGTGATTTCGCTCAGTTGGGAAAAAAAAATGATGCTATCCCAAGATGATTTGTCTGACACTCGTGACAGCGACACCATTAAACCTTATCGAAAAGATATGCATCGATCAAACACTGCCTGACGCTTCCTAGTGGTCATGAAGGCACTGGTCTTCTGGAGAAATCAGATGACTTTTGAAGCTTAAATGGTGAATGGCAGGTCAAGTACACTGATGCTAATTAAAAATGTATGTGCTATCAAAACCAAGTGAAATATTGTACAGCAAAATTGCATGTTGGCATAAGTTGAATGCTTTCTCGAGCATTGTGAGACCTTAGAAAGTGAGCACTTGCGATGCCGAATCCAAAGTGTCTGCGAAGTCAAATACAAGAATGTCTCGCTTCCGTCAGCACACACAAAAGAATAAACACCCAAGTTTCACATATGCACCACTAATATCACCGTGCACTATCTATTATAATCTTCACCTCTGCAGATGTGCTGCCCTCCAGCGGCAACTGTTTCTAGCGACTAACCCCATTATTAGAGGGGTGCCCAATGCAGATATTCCTTAGAAGTGAATTACAGATGATTAAATGTTTGAACCACCCGACTCCGAACCCCCCTACCGCCATTTTGTTGACCTGTGACGTACAAATTCCCAATGCGCATAGCGTTCGGCTAACTTCGTCATGACGTCATGACTGACAACAGGCCGAAGTTAGCCGAACGCTATGCGCATTGGGAATCTGTACGTCACAGGTCAACAGAAATGGCGCTCAAAATATCGCCGCTCGTCACTTCGAAATTTTGTAACAGGTTATAATAGTTTAATACATAGTATTGTGATACATAGTAAGTCCCTCGCTCTAGTACTATAGCCCGCGTATAGTTGCCGCAGGGCTATAGGACATTCTATTACGAATGCTAGGGACAAACCCGCTGACTGGCGCTGCTGCAGCGTCGCCAAAAATGGCCGTTTGAAGTTCGCAAATCGAATGTTCGTTCACAAGAAATACTGCAAGCAGACCATTTCAACGATAGTTAGAGGTTAAATTTTAGTGGCGGATATAACTTAAAGGGATAGTAGACTCTAGGATTTTACTACATACAACTGTACTTACCAGGGCCCTCGCTACCCACTCGCCAATTCGCCAATGGCGAACAAATTAGTAATCTGGCGATTGAAAGTCTTATTTGGCGAAAAAAGTGACGAACGTAATTTTCCCGTAATAAACATGACCCAGCAAACATCGATCCTATTTGATCGTCGAAACAGCAGCGTTTCTTTTTGCATGCCGGCACACTCCTGTGTCATTCCCGATTGCAGCTTTTTCCTCGATTCCGGGAGTTTTGCTGTCGCACATTCATACCAGCGCGGTGCCCACCCCT
>NW_014577507.1:153252-157742 GCF_000485595.1 Priapulus caudatus
TATAAATATTGATGTAAATGACATTGGTTTTGTTGGGATCCATGACCATGTTCTCTATCCTTGAACCGAGCTAAGACTAAGACTAAGAGTAAGAGTAAGATTGAGAGAACATCCCACACCATTCAACTTCAACATTCACATTGAACAGTTTCACTTACGTCTCTAAATCTGAGATCAATCCATTTTCGACGATGAACATGTCGGGAACCCAACAGTCTTGTAGTTTTAAAAACGCTCATTGTTAATACTGATATTGAACGCTGGTCTCTGTTCGTTTCATTTGAGAGAGACTAATGAGACAAAACTGGTAGCAAACTTACTTAGCAGATCGGCCAAGTTACGGCAAGGGTCATCATGCTTACTACTGTCGTAAAACGGCCCGCTCCCCAGATAACGCGAAACCATTAGTAAATAATATTATTTACCATTTGCGTTTTAACAAAATTAAATGTAAACATATTTTTGTTGGTGCCTTTATTTTTAATATATATTGTTTTTAGTTTTTGTCATGTAACTATTTATTTTTAATATTATATTCTGTTAAAAAATTGCGACAGATGACGCGACATGACGACATAGTGCTTCAGACACGTCAGAATCTACAAGTTACAACTACCAGCTCAGTTACAACAGAACAGTAATTACATCAATCTGAAGTAAAATTAAACACGAAAATTAACATTTTTAGCCGTACATAGTGCACGTATTTTATTGCACTCATATATTTGTTAGGCTTTTGTAAATAAAATAAATATACAAAACTATTACAAAAACCGCTGCGGCATTCTGGGAAAACGTTCCGGTTTGTTGACATGCTATGTCTTACTAAATTGTGTTACATTTATCATGTAATCTACTTTATGCGTCGTGTAACGTTTTAACCTGATTGTTGATACATACATAGTTTGGTAATGCAGTACGTATCTCGAAGATAGTGTCTACAGTTCGTATTATTCCAAATATAACTCATGTGACTATGGAAAAAGGTAAGCCGCAAGTGCGAAAATTCCACACAACTTCACAAACATTGAACCTCACGTGTTGCGCGCCAACGTCGCAACTTGATGTTTTGCAATGAAAATGACTGCAGCCCAGTCTGGTTCAAGGATAGAGATGATGTCCAGATTGAGACCTATGTCATTTTCGTAAATGTGGGGATGGGAGGTTAACCCCTATTACAATACGACAGGTTGTTTCTTGAAGTGTTCTTTTGTTCATTCGACTGAAACAATTATGTACTTTACAGGAAGTGTGGAAAAAAACTGCTTTAAGGCGACACTACTCTAGTACTTAGTACTAACACTACTATCTACCCAGTTCTCCACTGTTTCTGGACCATTGGCTCAGCGCAAGATTTCACCATGATGTTCCTGGCTACGGCCCTCAAGCTGTATCTACGTATTGCGCGCGCCATTTAAGCGCACCTGATACACTGTGCTCTCCGCAGTAAATTACCTTGAAAATGTCGTTGATATTCGAGCGGTTTTCGAAGTCATAAATGAAATAAGAAACAGTTGGCCATTGCTGTTCACTGTTGCCTACTGCCCTCTCGCGGCCATGTGGTGATGTATGTGAATTCGCCCCCTCTTCCAGCTGCAGCTTGCTGCGCACATCTGTGTCGCTGGGTGCGCGTAAGGGGTAGACTGGTACACACCTCGATTACTGATCGAGTAACTAGGCCGAGAGGTGCGACCGGGTACCAGTCTAGCGTCGGGGGGGGGGGGGGGTCCATACAGGGTTCCTAGGGTTCCTACTCCTAGGTTCTAAGCGGAACCTAGGGTTTGCATTAGGGTTAGGGTTAGGGTTCGGATTAGAGTTAGGGTTCGGGTTAGGGTCAGGGTATTAGGCAGGAATATTTTAAATTTTTTAAAATTTTTAACTTTTTTACATTTGTAAATTTTAAACCTTTTCAATTTCTTTGGCTGTTCAGTTTCAAAACGGACCGTGCAAATCTCGGCTGCACGGCTCGCTGGCTAATACGCATACACACACGACATACATACTCACACAGTCTTGCACATACAAACAGACATGCATATACACACACACACACACACACATACACACACAACACACACACACACACACACACCACACAACACACACACACATACATACGCACACATATAGACACCTAATTTATGCATTCGACTCATTCCCCCCCCCTCGCGCTGCCGCTAGCTGGTTGTCACGTGCCTTGCTCTTACTCGCGTAGACTACAGCAAACACGCACCTGTATCATGAGTTCCTTCAGTAACAGTACTGTAATAGCTGATTCATTCATGCCATACACGTAATAATGTCTGCGAGTGGCTCCGTAGCAACCCGACATCCCTATTAAAGAATAACTAGTCCCATACAAACTCATTTACGTTATCGGCCGCGCGCGCAAATGTTTCAACATTCACCCGTAGGTACGCGCGGTGCGACGCCCGATACTATTTTTGCATGTATTCCACGCTGCAGCGTGCGCGCGATAGCAAAAACGTGCTGTTCTGCCTACCTAGGGTGGAGGCACGCACTACTCATTGCTGTCTCTGATTGCCACTTGGCAAAAAAAACGTCTGACTGCACTGCTCCAAGTCCGCATGTTCCCAACTCGCTGCGCCCCATCGGTGCATCGTGTGGCGGCAATCAGTCGGAGAGGTATATGTTTTTACATATAATATTATATATATATATATATATATACCTAGATATCTATACACAAGACATGTACAACACCAGCCTAATCTACTTCCCAATATGTATATATATATCCGCATGTCTATGTCTACGTTTCAGTATAATACATACGCCAGAGCGTTTTATATGTTTTCTCCGACTGCCAGCGCTATATATATATCGACACACGCACGCTGATATAAGGCTCTATATACTTAATATGTAATACATCTGCATCTCAAAGTGTGTCCTAGTCGCTATGTCTATATATACGTCATTGCTAAGTACACAGTCGCCAGTCGCTGGGTTGTTTCTGTATATATGCAGTATATATGTACATATATACATATATAAATATATATATATTTATATATATATATTTATCTACATGTGTACATATTTCTCTCTATCCCTGCACATAGTGTATATGTATGTAGCATATATATATATATATGATATATATATATATGCAGTGCTCGAATAAGAAAAAAAATGTGGTTGCCTGCGGACAACCCAAGCGATCAAATCAGGTTGTCGCCAGTAATTTCTGGTTGTCCCAAAAAATATCCCAAATCTCCTATTTTCAATCACATAATGATATGGTCATAAAAAATACAGAACAGAAACACCAAAAAACAGTGGTGTGGTAATATTTTTAACAAGGGGCCAAAAACAGCAAACTGCGCAAATAGTGGATGACTTAATATTTTAATGGCTCCTCGGCCTCCCTATCCACACCCTACGGCTCCTCTACCTTCTCTGGCAATCTTTGTTTTGGGTGCATGCGAAAATGCGACAATTTTTGTTCATGTGTTCTCTGCTACCAAGAATGTTAATTGTTCAGTGGCGAATCTAGATTCCAAGGAGGGGGTGAAAACAAGGGCGGGTGGTATGGGGGTCCTCCCCCCAGAAAATTATGAAATGTAGATCGCAGGAGATGGTATTTGCGGCACTTTTGATACATGTACAGCCTTCATTCTGACTACGACAATTCTTCTTTTTTTTTAACTTTCGTCAACATGAATCCCCAGTGTTGTTTTGTTTTGCATGGCAAAGCCATCAAAAAATTCAATAATAATGAAATAAAAATACCAAAATGTAGGGGTGACTTGCTGGTTTGCGGTTCAATATCGAGTTTCACCGTCTCATAAATCAGAAAACCTGACATAACAGTGTGGAAATAGCAGATGATATATGCGTCGCTTTCGCACACCATAGATTAATGGCAGGCCGCAGGCTATAAGTGCTCTTGGAAACCCCTGAGAAAACATAAACAAAGTGCGTTTTTCGTCACATTTTACTTGGTTGTCCACCGGAACAATGTCCAGACTGTTAGAGGTTGTCCGGTGCAAATTCATGGTTGTCTCGGACGAACCGCACAAGCTTATTCGAGCACTGTATTTATGTCTTTTCATATTGTGATAATACTATCATACTAACCAGGAAGTAGATTATAGGGAAGGGAGTGCTTGACTTCCAATAAAGAAAGAAATCGTCATTACTACGCTTTGGAATATCCTACGATATGTACTGACGCGTAACTCAACCAACCTGAGCTGCAATCGTACACCGAGTGAAAAAAAAAAAGAAAAAAAAAAAAAAAAAAAAAACATTTGGCCTAGGCATCGTACGACAAATACAGACCTAAAAACGTACGAACACGATCTATCCGTTCTGGTTGCCATCAATCCGTACGTATTGTCCACCTGACTTGAAACAAAAGGCAGCTACTAACGCTCGGCAATGCGGTGTGGCTCACTGGGAGATTGCAGCTGGAGCTGCTGCTGATTGCGGTGGGCGTGCGTGCGTGGGGGCATACCAGCTGT
>NW_014577507.1:159317-164532 GCF_000485595.1 Priapulus caudatus
TGAGCTTGCTGGTTTGCTGGTTCCAAATCGAGTTCACCTCTCATAAATCAGAAAACCTGACATACAGTGTTGGAAATAGCAGATGATATGCGTCGCTTTCCCACACCATAGATTAATGGCAGGCCGCCAGGCTATAAGTGCTCTTGGAGAACCCCTGAGAAAAACATAAACAAAGTGCGTTTTTCGTCACATTTTTCTTGGTTGTCCACCGGACAATGTCTCAGACTGGTTAGATTGTCCGGTGCAAATTCTGGTTGTCTCGGACAACCGCACAACGCTTATTTCGAGCACTGTATTATGTCTTTTTATATGTATAGATACATATATACCAGGAGTAGATAATAGGGAAGGAGTGTGACTTCAATAAAGAAGGGAAATTCGTCATTTACTAGCCTTGGAATACCTACGATTTACTACGCGTAACTCAACCAACCTGAGCTCAAATCGTACACAGTACATTTGCCTAGCATCGTACAAAATACAGACTAAAACGTACGACACGATTATCCGTTCTGTTGCCATCAATCCGAACGTATTGTCCACCTGACTTGAAACAAAAGGCAGCTACTAACGCTCGGCGATGCGGTGTGGCTCGCTGGGAGATTGGAGCTGGAGCTGCTGCTGATTGCGGTGGGCGTGCGTGCGTGGGGGCATACCAGCTGTATGCCGGTATGCCGGTATGTAGCTGTATGCCGGGTCAAAAGTTATCTCGCCGAGTGTTGCGTCGATGTCCAATCTCCCAGCGAGCGTTAGTAGCTGCCTTTTGTTTCAAGTCAGGCGGACAATACGTTTGGATTGATGGCAACAGAATGGATAATCGTGTCGTACGTTTTAGTCTGTATCTCCGGATCGCGAGTGTATATGAGGAAACGATTTCGCACGATGCTAGGTGAATGTACTGTGTACGATTTGAGCTCAAGTTGGTTGAGTTACGCATAGTAAATCGTAGGTATTCTAAGGCTAGTGAATGACGAATTTCCCTTGTTTATTGAAGTTACACTCCTTCCCTATTATGTACTCCTGATATATACATATATATATCTATATATATACACATATATATATATATAATATATATATTTATATATATCTATATATATATAGCTCAGTCGCTATATAAGCACATAGTGTATATAGCGTAGTGGCGCCATCTATTGGAGGAAAACATCGTCTTTTATTACTGGACATCATCTCTATCTTTGAGCCCTTAGTCTTACAGGCATTATCTTAGATACAATAATGTAACGCAACAAGAGTACAGGGTTCTTACTCTTGTTGGGTTACATTATTGTATCTACTAGTATTACTTATGCTTAGAGTGAGGGTTCGAAGTTAACACTAGTCCGTTATTCCGAATCTATCAATGCATGAATATATTTCAGTAACAACTAGTTCGGCTGAGAATGTCCCCCAGGGTACTGCTGGAACGTACCTTGCCGGGTACCTCGCCTACTCCACTAACGAGTCTAGGGATTCGCCTACTCCCTAACCCTAACCCTAACCCTGACCCTGACCCTAACTCTAACCCTAACCATATCAAATAGTTACCAGGGCACGTTCTGGTATACCGGACCGTACCCAGGGTACGTTCCGGCAGTACCCTGGGGGACATAGACGCTATGAGCACTAGTTCGGTGAACTACCTATTAGTCCCCCGCACACTAGAGCAATATAGCTAAGCAATCGGACTTGCGAGGAATATTGCTGTAGTGTGTGGCACATGTTTGATATTTTTACGGTAGCTTAGCAATATTGCTCTAGACTCTAGTTAGATACAATAATGTAACCCAACACAAGAGTAGGGTTACAACGCGAGCCTATTCTTTTCTTTGGAGGAGCCCCTGAGTGATTCACTCAGGGCGGTTTTATGGTGCGTTTTTCGAGACTAGAACTTCGAAACTGGGTTTATTCTAAACATGAACCTTTCTCTGCTATCCTGGGATTTACTATGTATCACAATAGTGAATACTCTGTAGTCTGTATTAAACTAATATAACCTGTTACAAAATTTCGAAGCGACGAGCGGCAATATTTCGAGTGCCATTTCTGGTGACCTGTGATGCTGGCTTTCCCAATGTGCATAGCGATCGGCAAACTTCGGTCAGCTTTAGCTCTGTTTATTAGTGGTGTTCCGATTAATTGAGTTCGTCGATCATTACTCGTTTGGGCTGCCGAGTTGATTAATCGAGTAGAAAATCGGACAACCGAGTACAACTCGAACTTTTTTTCTTTTTTTTTAATTTCCAGATTTAACATAAGTACATACATTTACACATATACTAGTAAACACGGACACGGTGCGGTGTAAATTTTCAAGGAACTAAGCGACTTTGTTTCCTGAAAATCAAGCCCAATCCTAAATTTTCCTACATCTTAATTTCAACTTATTTCCTAAATTAAAGCATTTAAAAAATATTTCAGGGACTCTTTTTGGTACTGGAGAAATTAGCGTTTGGATGCGCATTGTGCGGCTTTAATTATGGTGCGGATGAAATGACGACCACAAACACGGTGGTGATTCTCGGCCACAACGTTTTCCCTTTGCTTGGTATTGCTCTCATTCATACTATTACTAGCTTGTGTTTCACTGGATATTTTGATTTACTGGGTATTCTATGAAATGAAGCACCTTTTCCCGTTCGATGTCGATCACTACATCCTATTACAACGCAGTAACTGACTGTTTTTTACCAATACAACATGCACAACAACAACATAAAATAGCCACCGGCGAACGCTTTTGCCAACCAGCAGAGCTATGTTTACACACGTGACCTGGAGTGACGTCACACTGAACGCCCCTATTGGAATCGAGAGGTCACAGAATGCAGAGTAGCGAGTCCGATTGATTAGCTATATTGCTCTAGTGTGCGGGGATCACGACTCGCAAGCCATATTGCTTGTGAGACCGATTCCTTAGCTATATTACTCTAGTGTACGGGGGCCTTAACTGTCAGCATCGACTTAACTTGGCACTGTTAATTTAAATTATTTAACATCGTAACTTTGCAACTCTTGATTGTTCCAAAATTCTATTAGAAGACTTCATTTCTTTACAAAAACCAATGAGTTTAGAAATTACATTTAAGGTGCATCGCATTTAATGCATTACCGTTGGTCTCTAGATGAGGACATGAACTCAGCGGAATCTGGTTCCGATTCGGAAAGGATGAGCATTGTGATGAACAAAGATCGGAATGAGAGCAGCGACGACGAATCGGCCATGCGCGACGTTGGCAACAACGAGGGAGAATACAACCCGGCGAATCCCATGGAGGTGAACAGCGCACCAGCCAGCCCATCCGGATTCGATTCCCTGATAAGAAGCCCAAGCAGTCCAGTGGGCAGTGGTGGTGAATCGCCTGTGGAGAATGCTGATGACTTTGGGCCTGCCAGTCCGATAGGATCAGGGCAATACAGCCCCGCAGGGTCTGGTCCAGCAAGCCCTGCAGACTCGGGTCCAGCAAGCCCCACTGGGTCTGGGAGCCCAGCGTACTCCACCCCGGAAAGCCCTATGGGGTCTGGTCCGGACAGTCCTGCAGGGTCTGGTCTAGCTAGCCCAGTAGAGTCTGGTCCAGCTAGTCCTGCTGGGTCTGGCCCGGCTAGCCCTGCTGGGTCTGGTCCAGCTAGCCCAGTAGAGTCTGGTCCAGCTAGTCCTGCTGGGTCTGGCCCGGCTAGCCCTGTAGAGTCTGGTCCAGCTAGCCCTGCTGGGTCTGGTCCAGCTAGCCCAGTAGAGTCTGGTCCAGCTAGTCCTGCTGGGTCTGGTCCAGCTAGCCCTGTAGAGTCTGGTCCAGCTAGCCCTGCTGGGTCTGGTCCAGCTAGCCCTGCAGCATCTGGTCCAGCTAGCCCTGTAGGCTCTGGCCTGGCTAGCCCTGCTGGGTCTGGTCCAGCTAGCCCTGTAGGGTCTGGTCCAGCTAGCCCTGTAGGGTCTGGCCCAGCTAGCCCTGCTGGGTCTGGTCCAGCTAACCCAGTAGAGTCTGGTCCAGCTAGCCCTGCAGGATCTGGTCCGGCAAGCCCTGCAGATTCTGGTGCTGACACTCCTGCAGTTCCAGCACCAGTTGTGGATACTGGTCCAGCTAGCCCTGCTGATAGTGAATCTGACCACGCAAGTCCGGTGGGAAGTCCAATTGTAGAGTAAGTATTTTATTTTATATTTAACACCTGCAGTGGAATTTATTGTAAAAATGTGTTCGCTGTGTGTTGTGTTTTTAAAAAAACGTTTAGCTCTATCTCACTGTTAGTTCTATCTTCTTATCGCAATTCTTTCTATTATATTACATGCGCAATGCGTGATCAATACTACTGTTAAATATAAAGTTTTATTAAAGGGTTCTATTTAATTACCGACTCAGTATGCAGTTTTACAGTAATCTGTTGGGTATCAGTTTTTTCACATTTTTATCGTCGGTGATTTTATCGTCGGTGATTTTATCGCAGTGACGATGGCGAGCGGGATCAAAGTGTGCAGAGTGCTGCAGAGGATGCGGACAGTGTGAAGGAAGGTGCAGAAAGCGATAATGAAGCGGGCGAAAGAGCGGATCTAGGCAGTGAAAAGGACGACGGAGAAGCCAGCGATAAAGACCTGGACAGCGATGCGGACAGCGAGAAAGCAGGCAGTGACAATGAAGATGCTGGTGACCAGCTAATTGCTGATATCTTTGGGTCGAGCGATGAAGAAGATTTTGAGGTAATATATATGCGTACAAATATCTGTATATATTAAATAGAGAAAAAAGTTTTGTTGAATATAACTTATTATTTGTTATATAAGTAATATGGATAAATTATATGGGTATTTTTTTTCCTAGGGTTTTGGAGAAGAAGATCTTGAAACACCCGCTGCACAAGAAAAGAAGAAAACTAAAGGTCAGTTGCTACCTAAAGTATGCCGTATTTATTCGGTAACATTGATGCTTATGTATCTATATCTACCGCTCTCTCTCTCTCTCTCTCTCTCTCTCTACTCTCTCATCTCTCTCTCTCTCTCTCTCTCTTCCTCTCGTCTCTCGTCTCTCAATCATCTCTCTCCTCTCTCTCTCTCTCTCTCTCTCTCTCTCTCTCTCTCTCTCTCTTCTCTCTCTCTCTCTTCTCTCTCTCTCTCTCTCTCTCTCTCTCTCTCTCTCCTCTCTCTCTCTCTTCTCTCTCTCTCATCTCTCTCTCTCTCTCTCTCATCTCCTCTCTCTCTCCCTCTCTCTCTCTCTCTCTCTCTCTCTCT
>NW_014577507.1:164542-179052 GCF_000485595.1 Priapulus caudatus
TCTCTCTCTCTCTCGCTCTCTCTCTCTCTCTCCTCTCTCTCTGCGCTCTCTCTCTCTCTCTCTCTCTACTCTCTCTCTCTCTCTCTCTCTCTTCTCTCTCTCCTCTCGTCTCTCGTCTCTCATCACTCTCTCTCCTCCTCTCTCTCTCTCTCTCTCTCTCTCTTCTCTCTCTCTCTCTCTCTTCTCTCTTCGCTCTCTCTCTGCTCTCTCCTCTCTCTCGTCTTCTCTCATCTCTCTCTCTCCTCTCTCTGCTCTCTTCTCTCTCTCTCCATCTCTCTCTCTCTCTCTCTCCTTTCTCTCTCTCTCTCTCCTCTCTCTCTTCTCTCTTCTCTCTCTCTCTCTCTCTCTCGTCTCTCTCTCTCTCTCTCTCTCTCTCTCTCTCTCTCTTCTCTCTCTCGTCTTCTCTCTCTCTCATATCGGTCATCTCTCTCGCTTCTCTTCTCTTCGGTCTCTCCGTCTCTCGGTCTCTCGGTCTCTCGCCGGATCTCTCGCGTCTCTCGGTCTCTCGGTCTCTCGGTCTCTCGGTCTCTCGGTCTCCTCGGTCTTCGGTCTCTCGGTCTCTCGGTCTTCCGGTTCTCGTCTCTCGGTCTCTCGTCTCTCGCTCTCTCTCTCGCTCTCTCTCGCTCTCTCTCGCCATCTCTCTCGCTCTCTCTCGCTCTCTCTACTCTTCGGTCTCTCGGTCTCTCACGGTCTCTCTCTCTCTCTCTCTCTCCCTCTCTCTCTCTCGCACCTCTCTCGCTCGGCTTGCTCTCTCTCTCTCTCTCTATATATATATATATAATATCAGTGATACTACATGTTTTCTAAACATATTAAACGAATTGCCACCAGGCTAGCTAAGATACCAATCGATTGTGAAAGAATATTCTCTTTTATTTGATTAGTCGTACGAACAATAATATTATTTACCAATTGAATTCATAATCACAGTAGGGGTAATGCAACACTAATGACTGTAAATAATAAATAAGAAACTTTTGTGTTGTTTTCAGCACTTGTGTCAGATAGTGATGCTGACGACGGCTTGACTGAAGGCCTAGAAGCTGAACAGGGTGAAGAGGCACCTGCAGATAAAGCACAGTCAAGTGATAGCGACGACGATAGAGGGCCCAAAGAGTGAGTGAATTTGTTCTCGCTAGCAACGGAAAACGGGAGAATATAGGAAGCAACGTGATGAGAATGCGT
This sequence comes from Priapulus caudatus, assembly GCF_000485595.1. Lineage (NCBI taxonomy): Eukaryota > Metazoa > Priapulida > Priapulimorpha > Priapulimorphida > Priapulidae > Priapulus > Priapulus caudatus. The sequence goes on from NW_014577507.1 coordinate 165,728, forward strand.
ATAATATATATGGATATATATGTAAATATAAAATGTGCAGGGTGACTAGTCATCTAGAAATAGCAGTATATGCCTGTAAATTAATATTGCCTTAAACATCACAGAATTATGCCAAAAAAACAATCCGGAAAAGCCATGGAGAAGTAGAGTAAAATTTAGGGATTTTGCATCATGTATATTTAGATGCAAGGCATGTCACATTGTGTAGTTGTTATATGGTCACAGGCGAATATAATATTTATTAATTAAATTTTTTTTTAATTCTTGGCACAATATAGGGATATTGTCTACGATTTTGATGTAATGCTCCAAAAGAAAAAAGAAGAAAACAGATTGCACAGACGAAAGAAACGAGATTACGACATAATAAACGACAATGATGATGTCATCGCTGCTATGTTAAAAGACATGAAAGAGGCTGCAGAGGTGTGTATCGTGCTTCAACGATAGGATCATCAGCTAAACCACTATGAGAAATATAACTGATTTTCTTTAGCAAAAATATAACTGTAATGTAGATTTTGAATTTTTTAAATACTGCTCATATCATTTGTGCCATGGTAAGCTCCAGCCAGCCGTGTCGTTCCTGAGCTATCTGGCTCGAGCCAGAAAAGAATGTAAAGGCAAAATTATATGTATTTTCTGTGTATAACAGTGTCGTCTCTATAGATGTAAATATAGTTATGCATAGGTCACTCACTTGTATTTCATATTAATTACTGAGAATGGTTGCTACAAGTCCCCCCCCCCATTTTGGGTACAATTCCTCCCATGTTTGGTGCAAGTCAAATAGAAAGTTTGTTACAGGAGGACAGAGTTTTAAACAGGGAGAAGAAGCCAGCTGTGAAGAAGCTGAAGATGCTACCTATCGTGCTGCAGCACCTCAACAAGTGAGCATCAGCGCAGTAGAAATTTTGTTGTCTGTTAGAAATATAAATTTTCTTCAGCATTTGCTCACGTAAATGTCTGTATCAATGGTTGATCTCAATAAGCGCTTTACGTGATTTTGCTGAGGTAAAGACGTTTGGTGTGGCTCACAGGTTAGAAGCAGTGCGCAGTGCCGGAGCAATCAATATACATTGATGTATTGTGGGAAAACTCCCCATGCTTTCATTCATCTATGATTATAATAGGGGTAAATCAGTATACGTTGTCTATCATTCACTAGCTTAACATAGATGGTGAAATGTTAATGTGTTGTTTTTTAATAAAAATTGAATTTTTTTTCACAGAGCTGATCTCCAAATGCCGCTACTAGATGCTGGGGTATTGACAGCCATTGCCGACTGGTTCATGCCTCTGCCAGATAGGAGCCTTTGTCATTTGCAAATTAGAGAAGGTTTCCTTAAGGTTCTTGAGTCGGTGAGTCATGATTGATAGAATTCATTGTTCTCATGATATTTTTTCTTTTTTTGTCCCAGTGGATTTGCGTATTTAACTTGGCTGTAATTAGCAGAAGTTAACCCGTTGAGTTTGAGCCCGTCTGTAATAATACAGCATGCTAGCGGCATCTATGTGTGCATTCAAAATGCTGGTGCTTTCTAATGTTTATGTTATACATAAAGATCCGAGCGTACACATTATTTGAAGTGTTCTTTCAAATTTGGACAAATGTTAGTTTCATCATTGTGACTACTAAAAATTTACCACAATTTGTGCTCAGTGCACTGGAACTATATACTAGCTTAATAATATGATATATCGGGGGAGATTCTTGGTTACATAACATTATGACGACTTATTGTAGTCATTGATATTATGCAGTTTCCAGCCGTGGATCAACATCTCTTGAAGACGAGTGGGGTGGGTAGGGCAGTCATGTTGCTTTACAAACATCCGCGAGAGACGAAGGATAATCGATTTAAAGCTGGGAAGCTCATAAGTAAGTGACAGGGGTAGAAATTTACTTTTGAACAAGTGAGTCTAACGGACTCCCTACCCTCAAAAAGAGGGAGTCTGCAGTCTGAAGTTCAAAACTAAAGATATTAACAAAACGGACATTTCCGGTGCACGTCTGCCAAATTTTCCTGGGACATTAAGGTTTACTAAAAAAAATAGGTTAATTCTGCGAGGCAGTGTTCTGGAACGAACTAGTTAGTATAGCAGAATTTTCAGGGAGTCACACGGACTCCTGCATAACAGGGAGTCCGACAGTAAATCAGGGAGTATTTGACTCCGGACTCGCGTTAATTTCGCACCCTGAAGTGATGTGCACCAGAACAGTTGTGAGTGCCTTCAGCTGTTTATTTTTGAGGATCACAGGAAGCATGTAATAGATAAAGCTAATTTAGTTTAGCGGTATTGTTCTTCATAGTGCGAGGAAAGACAACAACCGTGTGCTAATACTTGGTAATTGCAATGGCAAATATCTCATGCGGCAGGTTAAATGTGTATAAATAGGTATTGCCAGGCATATAGATTGTGGCTATGTTTTTTAGATGAGTGGGCAAGGCCCATCTTCAACTTGGCTTCAAATTTCAAGTCCATGTCAAGGGAAGAGAGAGAGCAAAGGGATTATCAGCAAATGCCAAAGCGAAGAAAGCTCGTGTGAGAATGCTAATTGTGCTTTAATGTTAATTATCCATTATCTATTATAAGTAGGCTATGTATTATAGGATATCTATAATTACTTTGCCATTCCTGCTTAGTGCATTGTGTGTGTGGACTTATATTATTGTATAATTGTTTTTTCTGACTTTTTTATTTTACTCATTGGTTCTTAACTGGTTCTACTCAATTTCTGACTTTACTTACAATACATTCACGTGCATGAATATAAGGTACACATAGTGATGAAAGAACCAATTTCGAAACCATTTCTTCGTCGAAAGCACCTTACTTATTAATGCTGTTGTTTTAGTGAAGCTGGTGGTATGACTCCTGCCAGAAAAGACATTGACAAGGCTCTGGAAGGAGAAGACAGGTAAAAGCTTGGTGATAACTATGGCTTTTCATGGTTCATAGGTCATTATTCTAATTTCGAACGTTTAATGCCAGTGTTAAAATCCAACCAACCGTATGAGGCCTATTAGATCAATAATGCTGTTTCGTGATTAAGTTTGTTAGTATGCGTGTTATGGGCGTAACTATATAGAGTAGCTCGGGTAGCTTTAAAGCTAGACGAACATAAATTCATGGTTCATAGCACTGCAGTCAGTTACATTGCTAGTAAATGACATTAAAGAATGAACATTCTTTCATGATTGTTCACTCGTAGAGCACACAACGCCTGTATAATTAATGGTATACAATTAACATTATTAATTCATTAACAATTACAATTAATTAGTCATATTATGTTGACATTCGTGTTACAGAGCACCTCGCCCTGGTGATCCTGGATTTATAGCTAGGGCACGCGTACCGATGCCATCTACAAGGGACTACGTTGTACGACCTCGATGGAACGTTGAGTCGGAAGCGATGCCTATCAGGGTAAGCTTACGCCGATGTTATGCTGAATTTCACGTGGGCATTGTAACACTTTGTGCTTTTATATAATAAAGAGTTGTTCAGTCAGTATTTAGGTTCTATCATGGAGCATATTTATTATTCATACACTGGGTCTACATCCGAACCGGTCAGCCCCTAGTTGCACTTGCAAGTCATTCCCTGTCATAACAGATGTTCTAAACTCACTTATCTGATATCGCTGTATTGTGCCAAGAGGTGACGCTGCCTGTTACAGGCATGTATTGTTATACACAGTTCTGTAAGTTCCAGTGGCAGGTTGCCTTGATCTCAATGCGAAATCAAGACACTAATCCTTTCCTCTTGTAAGTGAAATGGACGGCAATCCTGACAGGAAGAATGACGTCATTGAATGACAATCGTCAGTTGGTCGTTTCATGCCGGCTTCACTTGGTATTTGCAGAAAGCCGAGAAGTCGAAAAATGACCTTCGCCTGGAGAAGCATAAACGCACGTTTAGGGAGAAGAAAGCTATGTCGAGGAAGAACCTTCGTGCAGTGTCGATTAGTGTCGAGGGAAGGAAGATGCCCTTATAGCAGTGGCTACTGTGTCCTCTCTCGCGCGTATTCCCACATTATTCCTTCATCCTCTCTCTCTCTCTCTCTCTCTCTCTCTCTCTCTCTCTCTCTCTCTCTCTCTCTCTCTCTCTTTCTTTCTCTCTCTCTCTCTCTCTCTTTCTCTTTTACTGGTATTCTCTCTCCCTTGCTCGATCTGCCTCTTTCTTTCCTCCCTTCCTCTCTTTTGACTTATTCTCACATCATCCCTTTGTCTTTATGCTTTCTTCCCTCTTGTTCTCTCTGTCTATCTCTTTCTCCTTCCCCCTCTCTCTCTCTCCTCTGTCTGCTTTTGTCGCTGTCTGTCTCCTTCTCTGCTTATTCCTGTTGTATATCTTGATCACTGTTTAACTTGTCAGCCTTTATCGAATCGCTCGTCTTACTTACAGTCCTTATGGTCTTGTGAAACATCTGCGCTATGCTGTAAATCCATGTGATGATGGAATGTGCTCGTCTGTATAGATGGTGAGATTGTACTCTTTGGACAATAGCGTAACGTGCTCGTGCGTATGCAAAAGAAATTATTTCTATTCGTAAAATATTGATATTTTTTAGCAAGAGCTTGTACAGAAAACTGCAAATTTGTGAAAGACATCGGTGACAATAAGATATAAGTAGGTATTGGCTAGCATTTATATTGCTTCTGTGTGTACAATTTGGATAAGTATTATTTGAGAAATGTACATTTGTAAAATTATACGCTCATGAGTGTATTTCTTAAACAGTACTAGTAGTTCACTCAATACAGTAAGGTCAATGCCTGTACTTCCTGGGTGTACAACGTGGTTGCATCGTTGCCTATGTCAATTTAAATCACTGGATTACTGTCTTCGACGTGTCTAGGAAATTGCACAACGAATATACTCATTTTTGCTATTAAAATAATTTCGAATAAAGGTCGGGGTTTTTTGTTACTCAATCATACGGGAAAGTTCTTACTTCGCTTGGATGAGTTTACTAAAACCGGAATGATAGCGGTTTATGTAGTGAACGTAATGCCATGATTCAGGAGGTAACTCTTCAATGCATGCATTATACCAAAATTTATTTAAATAACTGAAGCTATTTTATGAATGCATTAAACAGTCCAGCTAGGAATCATGGTACTGGATTTGTGTTCTGCTCAAGTAAAGCTGGTCTAGTGTGTTGCTTTATCAGCTTTAATAGTCAATATTTTCTTATTTTCAGTTAAACCTAAAGGTCTGAAACGACTTCACCCTGTAAATAGGTCACTGATACATTTTTACAATTCTCGTGTAACATGTAAAGACGTTCATAACTTGACTAATATTTTGACATTTTCCAGTCAAATATAGTCATTGTACTTCGAAGTATATGTGAATAAATTAAATAATAACGAAAATTTGTCTTTACAGTTACTGCATACATTTTTTTGTCTCGTGGCGTCATTTATTGAGCTCAGCTGATGTAATTACATTTTTTTTTCATTTAAACATTTATTTATCTTGATATACTGGACATCACTATCACAGTAAAGCATTTGAATAGTCATTGTTCAGAGCAAAGCTCAGGTGCTATAACATTAATAAAGTGCAACATTGTGATAAGAATTTTTCATCTCACAACAGTGAATTTGATGAGCTCTCTAATTTAAATGTATAATTTCAACAAGATAATTGCGGACTGTTCGCCTGGCAGCTATGGATCGTGGCGCCCCGGCAATTCATTCGGGCAACGATCCATAGCTGGCCAGCCGCTCGCACCTACTCCGCTGTAGCGCACGTTGCCCCCGGCCGGTCCGGCCCGCTGCGCCTTCGCCGCCGCGAACCCCTCCCCGCCGCGACAAGCATCTGCGCTTCAGGCGCGGCAATTGCGGATCACACATCCTCATTCTCGGGCATAACGGGCTTCTCCTCAGTCATCCCGCGTCTCATCTGGATTGGCTGAAATGCACGCCAGATCCCATTTTCGTCGTGCAATCGGACGTCTGGTATGCCTACGTTGCAGCGGTGATCCCCCTATGGGCCGGAGCAGCGCTTACTCTCAGTAGACATCCAGACGTTATATGGTGTCTTTGGCTCAGTGGAGACGGTCCTTCTACCCAAGCAATGCTTCCAACAACGGTGCGTCCGGCTCCAGTTTGGGCTCTCTGGGCGGCAGGCCAATGGAAATTGGGGCTGTCCGCGACTGTAAGTGCAAGCATGCCTGTGCTGGTGTATATATTACTCTTGTGCACGATCGCAAATCGCGAAGGTAACTGGACCGATGTAAATATAAAAGTAACGATGTCTTATATGCCTCGCCACTTGTTTTGACAGACATCCTCTCGTGGCCACATCGCTCTAGTAATCCTATCTACTTCTATTCATTTCTTTATTTATATTATTCAGCTTATTTATTTATTTATTTATTTTTTTCTTTATTTTTTTTTCTATTTATTTATTTTATTTATTTTATTTAGCGATATTTGTGTCTTTGCAGCCATAGATTATAGATATTTATTTCCTTTCTACGCCAGGCCGTGCAAATACGACGGGTGTACCCGATAGAACTCGGGTGTCCAGGACGGAGAGATGTTTGAGACGCCAGGCGCGCTGAGGATTGGGAAGCCATACTCGTACATAGGGCCCAGTAGAGTTGCAACGCAGGCTACGCAAAGATTGCTCCTATTTCTTCTAGCAACGTAGGCTTACAGCTATTTAAGCAACTAACGTCGTTTTTATGCCATAAATGTGACAATCAGCGAGTGGCATATTTGCGTTAGGCTTTTATGTCACAGAACTGTCAGACTTAACCGAATGCAGCGTACCATTATTACTAGAACCATTTTTTGTCATAAAATTGCAGGTGGGCGACTGGTGGTAGCTAAACCTTTGGTCGCCGGATGAAGATAATCAATATTCGGAAACACCAATGACGCGTATCCAAGTGTAACGCGGTTAATAACACTAAAGGATAATGTCGCACGCTGGGCTGAAAAGAAGGCCATCATTGATGTTATGTTATTATGCAGTTTAGCGAGACCAGCCTCCAGCAGTGCTGCCACCTATCGGGGCCACACCGGCAAACATGTTCAACATCCTGTAGGTCCTATTGTGTCATGCGGATAAAGGCATCTTATGTTATCAATACTTGGCTCAAACATATCATCTGGCGACGAGGTATAACTATGAGAACGGCCAGCGCCACGCAATAGAACATAGCCTGGAGAATTTTTCAAGCGTACAAGCCTCAGCCTATGTGCGAGCGCATTTTAATGCAGATGCCATAAACGCGCATGGCGAATTCCTATTGTTCTGTTTGGAGGAGTGTAGTGGAGGTAGTGGGAGCCGGCTGTTGTACTCCCGGTGACTGCTATTGTCCGATGAGTCTGTTGCTGGTACCGATGCTATCAGGTATATTGCCTTGAAGCCTCAACCACCACTCGCCTCGCATCCAACGATAATGGCGCTGCTCCAGCATTCCCGCATTTGAGGCTGAATCTCGACTCAAAATATAAATATGGCCCGATGGCAGCATCGGAAAATGGCTTGACACGCTTTGAGAGAGCTGATGACCTGCCATGGCTATTAGCCCGATGTCACCCGAAACTGCAATGTTCACTATGCAGGGACGCGAGTCGACGGATATCGACAGTCGGACAATCGAGGATGCTACGGGCCGATGCCTAGGAACAGTGCGCCATCAGCCGCCCCAGTCGACTTTCAGCCGAAGCAGTAATGCAGCTTGAAGTAACCTTCCGCCAGGCAACGCAGAAGGGGCGATAAACTAGATGCGGTCTGCGACACGGCCTTCGTCAACTGGCTAAAGCGTGTGTTGCCTACCAAGAGATAAACGCCAACGCAAATCATTTTTTTCGTTGCAAGTTCCCAGAGTCTCGGTCCGCCAGAGACTTAAGAGACATCTGAACCTTGACGATCTAATAATTGGCCACGCCTCACTAGAGATCAGTGAAACGCAAGCTAAAACCGTGGAGGGCCAGCAAATTCGGCACACGGTAAATTTTATGAAGGACCAGTCATCAATCTCGCTGACAAGCGGCAAATCACGTGGAATGGACCGCTCCAACTCGCAGTTCCTATCGACGCCGCAGTCCAGCCACACGCCCAATGGGAGGTCCCAATCACGGAGCCGAAGCCCCGACAATGGTAGCCAGACGAACGCAACAACCACCGGCCAAGTGTTACTACTTGTGGGCTCAACCTGCCCCACCTGAACTGCCCTGCTAGGGAAAGACATGTGGCAAAAATGCGAAAACGGCGCTCATTTTTGGCTCAGGTTTTGCAAAATCGATAGCTCCAATATGGACAAACCCGTCGACCACCAGCAAATGTTGTCAGCAATGTGAGCAACCTACGTAAAGAACTCCGATGATGGAGAGAGAATACCTTTGCGCCGCTACACACGACGAACTCGTCAGACGCATCAACCAGTCGAGCTCATCTGCCTCCAGTTTAAGTATTGGCCGCACAGCAATTCCAAGTTCAAATGACCATCGAATTCATGGCGCATCCGTCATATCCTCGATCAAGCACCGTATGACGCCATTTCCTGAACGCCCACCACTCGTAGTCACATCATCGCGAATCTACTTCGTATATGGTTCCAGCAGCCTTTGCAGTCCTCGGTGTGTTCGCATCAAGACCGTAAGGTTACGACTCTTACAGAGCTTGGACATAAAACTTACACCGTTTGTCAAGGGCTCCGGAGGTAACCTACTATGGATGCCGTCTAGCTCAGGACCTTGGGATTTCCTATGCTGGCTCGCTAACGCAGTCCAAGAGAATCCTAGTCGTCTACTGTACCATCCCAAGCCAGCTGCTAGACAGTATCCCACAACTTTTTTGATGGCATCGGCAAAATCAAGGACAAGATGGTGAGATTGCACATCGACGAAGATGTCCGCCCGAAGCAGCAGCCACACCGACGGGTGCCATTCCATGTTCGAAAAGATGTCGAAGCAACACTCGATCGACTGGAGGCCCAGGATATCATCGAGAAAGCGGACGGCCCAACGCCCTGGGGTCAGTCCCAGTCGTTATAGTTCCAAAGAAAATCCGGAGAAGTGCGCATATGCGTCGACATGCGTGAAGCGAACAAAGCTGTCCGCTCGCCGCGAAAGACATTTGATGCCCACTATGGATGAACTGATTTCTGATCTTAATGGCGCGACAGTTTTCAGCACGCTCGATCTCTCCTCTGGATATCATCAACTAGAGTTGCATCCTGAGAGCAGATATATCACGACTTTTAGCACGCACAAGGCTCTCTACCGCTACAAACGCCTAATGTTCGGCATCAATGCGGCTTCTGAGATTTTTCAAGAGTCCATCGCGAGTATTCTTAAAGGACTGCCAGGAGTCAAGAACATATCTGACGACATTATTGTGTACGGCAAAGGCACGCGAGCATACAAGAATCTCCTACGTGTTCTAGAGCGCCTTGATGACTACGGTGCCCGCCTCAATGGACCGAAGTGCAAATTCGCGAGGCCATCCGTTACGTTCTACGGACATGTTTTTGGAGGTCTTGGAGTCCGCGCTGACCCACAGAAGCTCAGTGCAGTTAAAAATGCACCCGCTCCAACCAACGTTTCTGGTGTACGCTCCCTACTGGGAATGGCCCAATACGTAGCACGCTTCGTTCCGAACTTTGCCAGCATCACCGCGCCGATCAGAGAGCTCACTCGTCAAGATGTCGCGTGGAAATGGGAAGATCCGCAAGAAGAAGCCCTGCAGAGACTTCGCGATGCGCTCACAGCAACCCCGACGATCACGTACTTTGACCCCGCCAAGAAGTCTCAACTCTTCGTTGACGCCAGCCCTTCTGGCCTCGGTGGAATCCTCACCCAAGATGGTCAAGTCGTCAGCTACGCCAGCCGTGCCCTGTCTGACGTTGAAAGCCGCTATTCGCAAACGGAGAGAGAAATGCTCGCAGTCGTCTGGGGTGCGGAACACTTCCACTTGTACCTGTTTGGTGCTGATTTTGATGTCTTCACCGACCATAAGCCGCTACTAGGCATCTTCAAGAGCCAACGCCCTGCGTCCGCCCGTATCGAACGATGGCGTATTCGTCTCACGCCATATTCCCTCAGTCTGCAGTATCGTCCAGGAAAGGATGACACCAATCCAGCTGACTATCTGAGCCGCCATCCTATGCCTACACCAAGCTACACGGATGCAGTCGAAGATCAGGTCAACTATATAATGACCAACGCAATGCCAAAGGCCCTCAGCATCAAGGAAGTGACCGACGCTACGAATGGCGACTCCACTCTGTCTGCCGTTAAAGCTGCCGTGGCCACAGGAAATTGGTCAGACGCAACAGTCGAGCCATATCGTAAAGTCAAATACGAGCTTGCAATCTGCCAGGACATCATATTACGTGGAACACGTTTAGTCCTGCCGTCTGCTCTCCAGCAAAGAGCCATCGACCTTGCTCATGTTGGTCACCAGGGAATTGTTCGCACCAAATCCCTGCTCCGTGAAAAAGTATGGTTTCCCGGGATCGACAAGACCGCCGAAATAACGATAAAGTCATGCCTCGCCTGTCAAGCTGCGTCGGTTCCAAACAGAAACCTGAACCCGTTATCAACAGCACACTGCCAACGTGGCCCCTGGGACGGAAGTTCTCAATGGACTTTCTCGGTCCACTGCCAAGCAATGATTATTTGCTGGTAGTGATGGACGACTACAGTCGATTCCCAGAGGTAGAAATCGTTGCTTCAACCGCGCAAGACAGTGATTCCCAAACTGGACGCAATCTTCGCAAGACATGGGATCCCCGCCATCGTAAAGTCTGATAATGGTCCGCCGTTCAACAGTGATGATTTTACAAACTTTGCAGCACATTACAACTTCAAGCCATCGTAAAAATCACACGCGCTATGGCCACAGGCTAATGGCGAAGCAGAACACTTCATGGGTCCACTCATGAAATTCTATCCGTGCAGCCCCATGTTGAACAGAAAAATTGGAAGCAAGAAATGTTATAACTTCCTGCGTCAATACCGCACTACGCGCGCAACACGTCAACTGGAATCTCGCCAGCCGAGGTTTTGTTATGGTCGCAAAATCCCGTACAAACGCTGCCCTCGCTAGTTCAGCCAAGGAACGCAAAGGAATCGATAAATGTGATTCGCACAACGACGCATCGTCAAAAAGAGAAGGGGAAAAAGTACGCGGACATCGAAGAGGTGCCAAACCCTCAAACATCGCAGTTGGTGACACTGTCCTTGTGCGCGTAAAGAAGAACAAACAAGTTGTCAACGCCATTCGACCCAAAGCTGCTGACTGTTGTCAACCGCAAAGGATCAATGATTACAGCAGGCATGTGGACGCTACAGAATCACGGAGGAACGTCGCTCATTTCAAGTCCTTCGTGGCGAACAGACCCATCCGCCAACTCCGCGATAATGCACAAGATATTGAGGACATTCCAATCAAAGACAACGACATTGAACATCAAGCCAGCCGCTGTTCCTCTAACGCCCGATTCTCCGCAGGCCTCAGGACAATGCCTGCTCCAGTCGCCGCTCGGACCGGATAACTCGTATGCCTGTCAGGTTCGGAGACTATGTGTGCGCCAAGTCCAAGGAGTGATGTGCTAGTAACCTCTCCTCCTGTCGAACCTCGCATCGTAGCACAACCGCTGTGCATTCGCAATTCGCATATTCGCGCAGTTCGTAATTCGTGACATTATAATCAACATGACTATGTAGCGTTTTAGGAAACGATTGTGTATTACATGTATGTGTTTCAGAAAGTTACGTTTTAATCGTTAGCAGTTTTTCAGCTATCTGACAAAAAATATTGTTACGGAGCAAGTGACATTACTGATGTTAAGCCAAAGTTTTGGTTTAGACGCATATCATTTTGGAATCTTAATAGTAGCTACATTGTATTTTCGGCTCGAAGTTTGAAGCCAAAGAGGGGAGAGATGTTATGTTTATTATGCATTTAGCGAGACCAGCTCCAGCAGGTGCTGCACCTATCGGGGCACACCGCCAACATGTCAACATTCCTGTAGTGTCTATTTTGTCATCGGAATAAAGCATCTTATTGTTACTCAATACTTGGCTCAAACATATCAATTACCAAGGTACGACATCGTGTCTCAGGAAGACAAAAAAACACAGAAACACTGTTTGTGGCTTTTTCTTTATTGAGGGGGGAACGGGGGGGGGAGGTACATTCCCATTTTCCCAGCAAAAAACACCCGATATCCCAGTTCCCAGTAAAATAAAATCCCATTTACCACTTCCCAGGAAATTATATAGACATGTTTCAGGAAATTCAGTAGTTTAGGTTTTCAAAAACTACATAAATACTAATATTTACATACTATTATTTATCTGGGTCTACATAAATCTTCTGCGTTTGTCCATATACATTATAACCATTATTACCTCCGCCAGGGGCGTGGCGGAGGTTATGTTTCACGCACCGCGGAGTTAGATGCGATATTATATGACTACTAGGCACTTAGGATATGACTACTAGGCACTTAAAAAAAAAAAAAAACCCTAACCCTAACCCTAACCTAACTAAACCCTAAACCTAACCTAAACCTAACCCTAACCCTAAAAAAAAAAAATTAAATTAAATTAAAGTGCCTAGTAGTCATATCATATCGCATCTAACTGCCGAGTGCTGTTTTCACCGGCGTGCCACGTGAGTGTTGGTTTGTTTGTGTGTGCGTTACCATGCACGTTTCAGTTCACTTCCGCTAGGTGCGCTGGCTGTAGACTTACAAACACAAGCTAAGGGGCAACACCAGTCCTCCCCCACCTGCACGCTCGCACTAATCCGGATCCAATTAATTATTCAATTAATTAATTAATTAATTAATTTTTCCACTTAATTAATTAATTAATTAATAAAAAATTTCACATTCAGAGAATTCAGCTGCCTTGGCGGAGGTCTGTGCTCTCCGAGTGCTCAAGTTTCATGTGTATTTAAAATTATTTTTATTTTATTTTATTAAATATTAAATTTATTAAAAATATTAGCGCAGAAATTGAAATCCCGATGAATTGACACAATTTTCCCAGATCCCAGACAATTTTAGAGGGTCTTTCCCACGTCCCGATGGACTTCTGTTCCCGAATCACGGAAAATTTCTCTGACATTCCCAGTTCCCAGGTAATTAAAATGGCCAATCCCGCGTCCCGAAAATACCCGTTCCCCCCCTTTATTATTTCACTCGTATTTTTGTTATTTATGTATACTCATATCCCAACCTCTTGTGCCTCCAGGAAGAATTCAAGAACATTAGTGTGTGTGTGTGTGTGTGTGTGTGTGCGTGCGTGCGTGCGTGCGTGCGTGCGTGCGTGCGTGCG